>NW_026881808.1:0-35910 GCF_032173495.1 Musca vetustissima
AAATGAGCTGAAGTGAGTCTCTATAAACTAGCTGAAGGGAGTCTTAATTGACAAGCAGAAATAAGGCTTTATAGACCAGATGAAGGGAGTCTTTATAGATGAGCTGAATGAAGTCTTTATAGACGAGATGGTGGAAGTCTTCATAGACGAGATGAAGGTAGTATTTATAGACGAGCTGAAGAGAGTTTATATATATGAGCTGAAGGGAGTCTTTATAGACGAGCTGAAGGGATTCTTTATAGATTAGCTTAAGGGTGTCGAGAGGACGGCACTCTTTATAGACGAGCTGAACAGAGTATCTGGAGACGACCAGAAGGGAGTCTTCATATGCGAATTGTAGGATGTCATAATAGAGCTGGAGGGTACGCATACGTTATATACGAGCAGTGTGGATTATTTATACATGTCCTAAAGTGACCCAATGGACGAGCTGTAAGACAATTGATATTTACGGATGACCTATAGGGCTCTTCTATATCTCACTAATAATTTTTCCAGCTTTTATAAGCCATGTGTGAAGACACCTAATCTAGTATTATGTTTGATATATCTGTTCTGTATTAGAGAAAGTTTCTCTAGTTTAATACGTGGGCACTATATTTTGATCTTATAATGAAAATGCGAATATTTATTACGAAAATTGGTTTATTTTATTTAAAAGTGCTCAAACCAACTGTCGATTCACTTTGTCAACTCCGATTGAGACACCTCTAAAATGTGGGATCAACAGCAACTTCTGGCCACAATCGTTGATCATCCATTTTTGTTAATATGACGGAATTTATGAACGGCTTTCCAATTTTTACAAAAGAAAATTAAATTTGGTAGATTTTTTATAATAAACGTAATTCTATGAAGTACAAAAAGTCACCATATTTAAAAAAAAAGTGTCATTAAATGCACAGTTGCTTTTGTACTTGAAATTGGAAAGCGGTCAAAAAGACCGCCTTCGGCGTTCTAGTGTTAAGAAAATTATTGGTTGCCAGATCGTATTACGGTGAATGGCCCGCCAAAAGCCGTGGGTTTGGGCCCGTACTTTGTAATGATGCACAATGTTTCGTGCTCGAATGTATTCGAAATTCTCGAAATTAATTGACTGACCTATGTTGCTCAATTGGAACCACAGCCACGGGAAATCAATTGCATGTAAGTGTTTCCTTGGAGACCCATATTGTGGATTACTGTAATGTTTCGGGGTCATTCTCATAGGTCCCTGATTCGTCACTTATTACGTTCCTATTTTTAGAATAATTCTATTTATCTTTATAAAAACTTAATTTGGATATAAATTAAATCTTTGGAAAGGAGTGTAAAACTATTCGTGCGAATTCCCGGTTTCGAACAGTCCTAAACAAAATACTTTTTTGAAATCCACGCTTCAAATAGGCCGGGAAGAATATTCTTTACAAATCTACTTTTCAAATAGACCTCAACAAATATATTTTTAGAATCCACTAGCCATGGATACCTCTGGAAAAAAGATCAATTAAAAAACAAGTACGCGGAGTAGTATAGTTGGATGGGACCGACCATATGATACCTTACACAACTACCACAAAAATCTGACTTTCTGCGGTTTCATATTCGCAGCCTGGATATTTGCACTCTCTTGACCGATTATAGATTAACAGCTCCACTTTCTAACCCTGGCAAATTTTCCAAATCTTGTTTTCCCGATGTAAATATTTACACCATAAAATAGAAATTTAGTCTCATTAGGTTTTTTGTTGATTTGGCCCTCGGAATATTGACCGATCATCATCTAAACAGCCGTTCTAAGTATTTAGTCAGATCCCCTTCACCGTGTAAAATTTGTGATATTCTGCATATAATAATAGCCATTAGAGATACTAGAAAATCTGACTAAAATAAAGTTTTCGGTTCATTGCACCTCCTAAACATCACCGAAAATTATAGGCGTTGTCCTCGACCATAATCGGAACTTCATGAAAAATGTCAAAACCAACAGCTCAACATTTCCGCCCTATAGTGAGGTAATATTAATAACACAAAGACACCTTTAAATATTTACATACAACTCCGAGTACATAAAGCAATATATTTGGTATACATTATAAGGTCAAAAATTCCTCCTGGATATACTATCATCCTTCAGGAGTAAATATATGCGCCCCAGAATGCGTATTTTCTAATTTTTCACATAAAAGTCTGGGTCCATTTGACTCGCTAAATATTGATCGATTTTCATTAAAACAGTCGTGCTTATTCTTCGGCCAGATTCCTTTCCTGGTGTAAAATTTCGTGGTGTTCGGGTTATAATTGTGGTCTTTAATGTCTGGCCAGAAAACCCGACAAAGTCGACTCAGCTAGTCGAGATATGACTATAGGTATACCTAAAGGTGAGTCTCTGACCAATATTTCTCGGCGATACAAACTCTTGGGGTCACACAAAGCTATAATACCCTGACAATATAGTTTAGTAGGGTATATTTATGCTCCTTATAGGGCTAGGGTAATTATTCTTTAGACAACCACATCGAAAAATTATTCTTTTAAATTCAAGCTTCGGATAAGGCTGGAAATTTTATACTTTGGAAATCCACCGTTCTGCAGTAATACCCTTATGAACAAGTAAAAGGTTGGGGAAAAAGAAATCCATTATTTTTATATGAACTAAAGGGCTTTATTTAACATGATTCGAAATGTCCGATTTGGGCCATATATGCACCGTTTTGTTCTATGATTTTTTTTGCCATTTTAAAGGTAACTTCAAAATGCCTCTCTCATAGAAGTCCTGCTCTATATTTGCAAGAAAGTCTAGTTGTAGATTTTCACAATCCTCCCTAGATACAATTTTTTTTTACCATTAAAGAAATTTTGCAATGCAAGAAAAATATGATAATCGGTTGGTGCCAAGTCCGGAATGTATGGCGGATGCATTAAAACTTTCCAACCAAGCTCCCTAAGTTTTTGGCTAGTCACTGTAGATGTGTGTGGCTTAGCATTGTCCTGGTGGGACACGACACCTCTCCTGTTGGCCAATTCGGTCCAGTTGTCCATATGGAAGCAATTCATAATAAATAATGCATAGCAGAACCTTCCTGGCCGTTAGTCCTGGCTTGTCCACCGTTTGAAGTGCTGCACCGCTCTTTGACCAAGATCGTTTTCGCTCAGTGTTATCGTGTGTGATCCATTTATCATATCCAGTCACCATCGGTTTAAGAAATGGGTCTACCTCATTCCGTTAGACCAAGGCTTCGCAGATGGAAATTCGATCTTAACTTTTTTCTGTTAATTGGTGTGGCACCCAAACATCGAGCTTCTTTTTGAACCCAGCTTTGTGTAAATGGTTTAAAACCGTTTTATGGTCGATTTATAGCCCCTGTTATGACTGCTAACATGCAACTTCCATCATTTCTTCGTTTTTATCGACATATTCGACGACCTGCCATTTTCCCCAACCTAATACATGCTTTTTAAAGTCGAATTTTGTTCATGGAGTTACAAGTCGTCTGGTAAATTAACACGAATTATTGAGATTAAATTTAACATATTTTTTGTAAAAGAAATGTACACATTGAATCTGAAATTTATAGTGTTCCCTAAATGTGTATCAAATTTAAATTAATCTTCAGCATAACAACTTTCTTTGAATAATTTTCGAAAACAATATGTAAAACAATTTTTTGCCATATGTTAATTTTCTTATGTAATATATTCCACGAGCAGCAATGCTTCGTTCTTCCATGTCAGTTTACTTTACATATTTGCTTTCGAAGTTTAATTTTAATTTACATTTCCCAAAATAGCTGCACGTGTAGTTGTAAAAAAACAAATCAATTCCTTTTTGTCTTCTTCGAATTGAAACATATGTTTGTGTTATTGTTTCTCCTCGCGCACAATCTAGTCCTCGAGGAATACTTACTAACCAAAATACAAATTTCGTTTTAATGCTTATGGCGATAAATCGGATACGGATACATTGAAAATAATCCATAAACAACCTTCGTTTATACTCCAACCCAACCATTCAACTCAGACATACATGGTTTTTCTTAACACACACATGTGTATGTGTGTGTTTTAGTACTCGACAATAATCCACACACACTCGCACACCCACTCATCCCCTTACAGACATTATTTTTATGAATTCAATGATTTACTTTCAACAGATTTTGGCATTTTTTGTTAACACATTTAATGTGTTTTTCGCCCACGGGATAAGGTGAACAACACTTTGTGTGCAAAATCACATTAGAAACGTATCCTTTTTCCGGCTTCTGGTTGTGGCTTCTGACTTCTGGGTTCCGTTATAACCAACATTTCATAACGATTATTGCTTTGTGACTGAAGCAGTTTGGCAGAGTTAACATCAGAACCCTCTTTCAACTTTGATTTTCCTTTGATTGAGAGCAACTGGCAGAATACACAGGTTAAGGACCTACATTACAACTGGTCGGATTGTTATCCTCTTTGAGAGTCTCTAAATAAGAGTTAGACGAGAGAAAAATAATTTACATATTCTCTACTCAATGTGTGTAACTCTCTCTCTCTCTCTCCCTAGCAATCTTTTAAAATATTTATTATTTTCTCAAACAAAAATTTTGTTATTAGACACAGACACAATGTGTTGCATAAATATTTATATGTCACAGGTGATACGCTACCATTTAGGAAATAAGTTGGAAAAAATGCAAAAGGAGTGTTTTCTTTTCTTACAAGAAACAAAAAATAGTCCTTGAAGAAATATTCTTTAAAAATCCACGCCTTGTTACAATAGTCCTTGAAGAAATATTCTTTAAAAATCCACGCCTATCTTTACAATAGTCCTTGAAGAAATATTCTTTAAAAATCCACGCCTATCTTTACAATAGTCCTTGAAGAAATATTCTTTAAAAATCCACGCCTATCTCTACAATAGTCCTTGAAGAAATATTCTTTAAAAATCCACGCCTATCTCTACAATAGTCCTTGAAGAAATATTCTTTAAAAATCCACGCCTATCTCTACAATAGTCCTTGAAGAAATATTCTTTAAAAATCCACGCCTATCTCTACAATAGTCCTTGAAGAAATATTCTTTAAAAATCCACGCCTATCTCTACAATAGTCCTTGAAGAAATATTCTTTAAAAATCCACGCCTATCTCTACAATAGTCCTTGAAGAAATATTCTTTAAAAATCCACGCCTATCTCTACAATAGTCCTTGAAGAAATATTCTTTAAAAATCCACGCCTATCTCTACAATAGTCCTTGAAGAAATATTCTTTAAAAGTCCACGCCTATTTTTATGATAGTCCTTGAAAAAATATTCTTTAAAAATCCACGCCTATTTCTATGATAATGCTTGAAAAAATATTCTTAAAAATCCACGCCTTTTTCTACGATAGTGCTTGAAAAAATATTCTTTAAAAATCTTTGAAAAATGCCTTTTTTATTGAGAAGGAGGCTCAGAGCTTCTCTATGAAAAAGAGGACCTGTATCCATTCTATGATATGGTAGACCTAAAGCTCTTCTATGACTTTACATTACAGGCCCCTTGGTATAGGGTATAGCGCATTCGGTTAATTTTTTGTTACATATTCATAGGTTTTTGTTTTTGATATTTGACAATCTCACGCACTTTTGACATCTATCTTTGAGCACCCCTCCACCGAATGGTTATCTTCGATGATCTCTTGCCTCTATGCCTTCACTAATGCTTTAGTATGTTGTTTTTATCACATTTTTTTTTTTTTTTTTTTGACTTTGGACAATATTTACACTCTGGCATAAAAGTGACCGGGTCAATTGCCTTCCTTTTTTGTTTTTGCTTTTCTCAGTTACCATTTGTCTTATTAGAAAAAAAAACAACGAACAACTGGAGACATTAAATGAGTTTAAGATTTAATTTCAGATAACATTTATGAGAATTTAACCAAGCGTAGAGATTTCAATGGAATAATGGCTGATGATTTTTTTTTTTTTTTTGTTTTTACAGGAAAGCATTTCCATTTTGTCGTTTACCTTTGGCAAAGTTGCGTTTTGTTTGCAGCACAAGATAAAATTGCCCAGAGGCTCTCAGCTTTCTGTTTGATGATTAAAGGCAATGAAAATGTCTAGTCGTTTTAATCGTCTGTAAGAAGTACGTGAGAGGCCAAAATGGGATATTTATAACGAAGAAGAAAAAAAGGAAGGAAAGAATTAACCATACGTTGTGTGAACATTTTAAAAATTGTTTAAATGATTACGTATAAAAGAAATATGATTAAAAATCAATCGAACACACCTCGCAAGAATACGTGGGACTCTGTATAGTGGAGTGTCGGTAAAATAATTTCTGACCGGCCAAATATGAAATTTATAGGGTATCTGTAATTTCTAAAGACTTCCTTTATGAAAGACCCCTCCTTCAGTTCGTTTATGAAAGACTCCCTTCAGCTCGTTATGAAAGACTCTTCAGCTTCAGCTTCGTCTCTATGGAAGACTCCCTTCAGCTCGCTCGTCTATGGAAGACTCCCTTCAGCTCGTCTATGGAAGACTTCAGCTCCTTCAGCTCGTCTATCGTTTATGAAAGACCCCTCCTTCAGTTCGGAAAGACTCCCTTCAGCTCGTCTATGAAAGACTCCCTTCAGCTCGTCTATGACTCCCTTCAAAGACTCCCTTCAGCTCGTCTATGAAAGACTCCCTTCAGCTCGTCTATGGAAGAAGGACTCCCTTCAGCTCGTCGTCTTATCGATGGAAGAAGACTCCCTTCAGCTCGTCTATGAAAGATTCCCTTTAGCCTGTCTGTAAAACTTCCGTTCAGCTCGTCTATAAAGACTGCCTTCAGCTGGTTTATTAATTACAACCTTCAGCTCGTCTATGAAAAACTCCCTTCAGCTCATGTATAAAGATCTTGATTAGCTGGCTTGTGACATAAGTTTCGTTCCATAAGCCGAGCTTAAAAAAGATTTACAGGCACGTCGGTCATTTGCGCAGTTTATCCAATTTGAAAGACCCTTCAGCTTCTATGAAAGATTCCCTTTAGCCTGTCTGTAAAACTTCCGTTCAGCTCGTCTATAAAGACTGCCTTCAGCTGGTTTATTAATTACAACCTTCAGCTCGTCTATGAAAAACTCCCTTCAGCTTGTATAAAGATCTTTTAGCTGGCTTGTGACAGAACTTTCGTTCCATAAGCCGAGCTTAAAAAAGATTTCCAGGCGCGTCGGTTTTTTGCGTAATTTTTCCATTTTGAAAGACCATATTTCGCCAATGTTTTCTTCCCCTTGATCTTTCCATCTTATTCGTGGCTTCCCTTTTATATGCCTTTTCTTCATCTTCATCCATTCCCACAACATGACCTTGTCTCTCAAACACTCACAAGGGAGAATTTGTCTCTCAAACACTCCAAGAGAGAACTGATCTGTTTGCTTCAGATCCATATAATAGCACGGGTAGTATCAGCGTCTTGTAGAGTGTGAGTTAGGTCTGGCGGGAGGGGACCTTACTTTTGAGTCTGTTGGCCAACACTATCCTTCTACGAATTTCAAAACTGATGTCATTCGTTTTATTTATGGCTGTACCAAGGTATATAAAATCTTTGACTACCTCAAAGCTGTAGTTCTCAAGTTCCACAATTGGTCCGAGTCTACTGGACGTCTTGCGCGTTGATACCATCAGCTGGGTCTTCTCGCCGTTTACTGCCAAACCCACTTCGGCAGACTCCTTCTCAATTTGTTCAAAAGGTTCGACCCATTATATCGATGTCATCGGCGTAGGCGAGTAACATGTGTTGTTTGGTGTACAGAGTGCCATTTCTGTTCACATTTGCCTCTCGTATGACCTTTTCCAGCAGGATGTTAATAAGGTCACACCTCAAACTGTCACTTTGTCTGAATCCTCGTTCGGTATTAAAGGGCTCCGAGAGGCCCTTTCCGACGTTAACTGCTGATCTTGTGCCAGTTAAAGTTATCCTGCATAGCCGATTTAATTTTGCAAGAATGCCAAACGCAGGCATGGATGAACAGATTTACTTCAGCTCGCCGAAAAAAGTCCTGTCTTTGAAAAATACATTTTCATCCCGCATTTTCCAAATATATCTGCCGTCCACTGCATCCCCATTTGTTTACAGCAGTCATCAAGCATCCTTCCATTCAAAGTTCACACATTATTTTCCAGAGATATTTTTTGTGCAAAGTTCAACTGCTGCCATGACACTGATACTTCGTTACTTTCCAAGAAATGAATTTCGCCGTCAACAAAATAACCATTCATATATTTCCGCAGTAATATTGTGTCCGTCCATTTGGATAATACAACTCGACTAGTTAGTAACCAAAATAAATGTACATATGTATGTTTGGTATGATAAGGAGACAAAAAAACGCATGGCAGACAAATGCACACACACAATCACAATTGCATTGCAACAGTTGCATGCTCCACATCCGTACACACACGCAGAACTCTATTTTTAGTTATTTTCTTTACTATTATTTTGTTTTGTGGATTTTAGCCATATGCTGCTAGCTAACATTCATACATCCGGTCACACATCCACTCACACACACACACTTATACATACGATGCTATGTATTTGTCTTGTCATGAGAGAATTTTAATTAAAATGAGTAAACAGCGACATTTTGTCATTCAATGAATGTTCCACTGATATTTTCGTTTCAAATGTCAGACTGGGCAAAGCAAAGCAACAAAAACAAATGGAGGATATGACAAACACGGAACTATAAACTAAACAATGTATGGTCTGCATTTGAAAGAAGGATCTGGCCAACAACAGCACCAGCCATTGCCCTATCTGACGCGAATGACAAACACATAAATGAATGAATGAATCATCATTCATAAATGTATGCTTGTATATATATATATATATATATTCAGATTTCTCATGTTGTCGTCGGAGTTCATAAATAAAATGATGCATAGATTTTTATGAAAATGATAAAAAAAGGCAAATGTGAGAATGTGAATAGTTTGTTATAAATATGTATATGTATTTATACACTTATACAATTATTATATACATATTTGATAATAACATTTGTCTAACAAAGTGACTTTCAGTTCCTTGGGCTATATATGAAAAAAATGTGCTCAATAATATGAAATCAATAAAAATGGCAGGCCGAACATTTTATACATCCTCCCTTATCGTGAGGTACCCGGACCTTTTAATGGTGATCGTGTTATATGTTTATCTGAATAAATTAAGTAGCAAATTATAGACTTTCAGGTAGAACAATTGAGTTAGGACCGTGAATGATTTATGTCCAAACCTGAACACCTAGTTTTAATTTTCTCTGAAGCAATTTTTGGATACAAAAGACCCCATTTTCAAAATTACAGCCAATTCGGCTGGAAATGATCCTATTGAAATACCTTAAATGGAGCGGAACATTACTGCAAGGTTCATGTCGAATCATTGACCACATTGATAATTTTCTGCGATATTTTACCTCCAAAAAAAACAGGACCTCCACTTTATATCAGAACTATGTGAGAACACAGATTTACATAGACTATTTTCTGCAAAAAAAATTTTCGTGACCTTTCTAAATGAAGTGGCGTCTTTCAGAAACCCAAATATTAAATTTTTTTTTGCTTGAGCTGGACCTTATATGGATGTTGATGTAAATCTAAATACAAAATACGCCATCATAATTTCTGAGAACGACGAGGAATCGACCCATTAGATTCTTTGGTAACACATTCACTCACAGCAGCGACTATAGACCGATTAGCTTCTCTTCATTTCTACTCAAGGCACTATTCATCAAAGCAAATCTGTGAGTACTTCCTTATAAGAGGTGGGCGGACATATTGATAAGAATATCCCGAATTCCGGTTACACATTGCCTGCGTTCATCGATATCAAAGGAGCCTTCAACAACGTGAAGGTGGAAGCTATCCATTCTGCTCTCGAATGTCTCTTCTATCACAACGGAATAGATTGATAGAATGCTGGAAAACAGAATTATCAATTCATATATAGGAGATAGTTCCGTGGGGAAATCTGTCAACGGTGGAACACCCTGGGGGGAGAGGGGGTGATAAATGAGATACTGATAAAATTCGATCATCTTAAGATAAAGATTGTATCCTATACCGATGATTTAGTGTTGTTAGTCAGCGATCACGGCCGAGGCCAATGGTCTTGGTGTAAACCCCACGAAGACAGGAGTGTAACTCTTCACCAAGAAACGTAAGCTACCAAGCTTCCCTCTGTCATCTGTTGGTGCAGTAAGGTAAACATCTTCATCATTGCACTGTGACCACACAAGTATCGTTAACACAATTTCAGATTGTGATTTTTTTAGGTAGGAGCACTCACGTCGTGACTATGTTCTCTCCCATAATGACTTTAATGGCATCAGATTTCATCAGATAAATTTTCCTAGCAGGGAATCATGGGCAAGTGGCTCCTCACCACTGGTTGGTCTGTCGATATATACAGACAGGTCGAATATGCAGGAAGGTACTGGTGCAGATGTTAACTCATATAAATTTAAAGACCTTTTCACTTTTTACAAAAAATCTCTTGATCCAGTTGACCGACTAAATATTGACAAAAGAGGCATACTTAGCCGATCCTCAAATACCGTGACGTTCGGGTCATAATTATGATCTTTCATCATAACCAGAACATGCAATATTTCTTTACCATAGGAATTTACGTATATACCATTATAATTGGTATCACTTTAAAGGTCAACCACTCCTCTAGGATATACCGTCAATTTCTTCGGTGTAATATTTGTCATTTTTTCACACAAAAGTCTGGGTATTGACCGATTATTGACCGATTATCATGTAAAATTTCGTGATGTTCGGATCATAATTCAGTCCTTAAATACCGAACCTATAGTAAAAATCTTGTTTAGATTGGACAGGCGGACCGACACACGTCTCTAAATCGATTCAGTTAGTCGATATATCAAGATTGGTATACTAAGAGGCGTTATAAAGTTTTGGGGCTAGGCAAAGCTATAATACCCTTACGACAACGGAGGTCCTCGGAATTATACACAGGTTTTATTTTTTAATTTATATAAGGTATGTGTTTTTATCAAAGAGGTTTCGGATTTTATGTTCTTTTCGGATTTCCACCTTCGGACTTGCTCTAGGCTTGTTCAAATCAAATCAAACCATTCGCCTGATATTGGATTTATAAAAATTTAAAATTTTGCCCATTTGTTGGGGAGGTACCAGAAGGAGTAAACCAATGTGTCCCATATGCGGTATAATACCCTTACGACAACGGAGGTCTTCGGAATTATACACAGGTTTTATTATTCGCGTTATATAAGCTACATGTTTTTATCAAAGAGGTTTCGGATTTTATGTTCTTTTCGGATTTCCACCTTCGGACTTGCTCTAGGCTTGTTCAAATCAAATCAAACCATTCGCCTGATATTGGATTTATAAAAATTTAAAATTTTGCCCATTTGTTGGTAAACCAATGTGTCCCATATGCGGGTTTATTTTAGGCTAGGTAAAGATAATAGGTTGTGCAAAGTTTGGTTCAAATCGGGTAATGCGTTTGCATGGTATTATAACATTAATTTTAGCACAATTTGGACCATTTTCTCGGGGATGTACTAGAAGCAGTGGACCGATATTCTCCATCTTTGAACTTGAACTATGTCTGGAAAAAATATTACGATTGGCAAAATTTCGATGCAATTGGGTAATCTCTCCGAGAGTTATCGAGAGACGTACGGACGGATATTTGTAAATCGATCCCAAATTGTCTGAAACGGATCTAGAACCAATATTTCGATGAGACACATTTATGCGGTGTCAAAGAGTATTAACCATAAGGCTAAGGGTATAAAAATGTACTACATGTGGTAGTATTGGTATTAGGTGAACTATTACACCTAAAATATAGAATAAGAGTTGCCGAGAAGTGTGGTTAGGGTGAATATATTTGGAATCCTGAAATTCAGCATATAAATTGCTATTGGTGTGTAGGATGGTATCATTTAGATTTTTAGTACAGATAGAATCGAGGTTAAGTTTTTGAGAGACATCCTCGCTGACACCTATACTTCTAAAAAAATCTGCCACATTTTTAAGAGTTATTACAAATTGTAAAAGACTCGTATAGAGATTAAATTAAAAGTAAATTTTTGATAACGTATTATAAAGACTATTCTTGGGATATGTTATTGTAAGGAATTAAAAAAATATATTATTTCATGTCAATGGCGATGAATTTAACTTAAAGCTTGTTTCACTCACCTGCAATGCAGATGCACACAATAATCACCGTGTTGGTATGAATAACAGACCAGCTCTAAGCATCATTACCCGTAATATAGTTACAAATGTTTTAATGCTATTTAATTCATTGTTTATATTACAAAGCACCTCATAAACAAAAACACTACAAACAAAACACAACTATTTTAGAATAATTTAACAATGAACAACTTTTTTTGTTGTACATAATTAATGCAGATATTTTTCTGTCCTGTTGTCAATGCTAAGTTAAATGGGGTCAATGCCATTTGCAATTAGTTGTGATGTTGTCATAATAATGTAATTTAACAAAAGGTTTACAAAAATCATTCTAAACTTGACGAATATTAGGACAATACCACAGTGCATCATTACAATTATATTCTCTGGTATATACACCATCCACCAGATAGTGTGTAATTTCTTAAAAAGATAGGGACCCTTATTAGGAGATGATGTCATTGTAAATTGTGTGCTAGTAGGTTTCTTATGCTCTTAGGAAAATACCAAATTACCGACACTCAGGCTGGGTTAGGAACATTGTAGGTACCACAAATTAATAAAATCGTGGATCTTTAAAGTAGGAAAGGACCTATTGGAGCCCTTCAATACCGAACGAGGATTCAGACAAGGTGACAGTTTGTAGTGTGATCTTTTTAACATCCTACTAGAAGAGGTGAACAAAAATGGCACTCTGTACACCAAACAACACATGTTACTCGCCTACGCCGATGACATCGATATAATGGGTCGAACATTGCGAGCGGTAACAGCCACCTTTGAACAAATTGAAAAGGAGTCTGCCAAAGTGGGTCTGGCAGTAAACGGCGAGAAGACCAAGCTTATGGTATCAACGCGCAAGACGTCCAGTAGACTCGGACCAACTGTGGAACTTGAGAACTACAGCTTCGAGGTAGTTAAAGACTTTATATACCTTGGTACCGCCATAAATAAAACGAATGACATCAGTTTTGAAATTCGGAGAAGGATTGTGATGGCCAACAGATGCTACTATGGTCTAAGTAAGCAGTTTAGAAACAAGGCCACCTCCCGCCAGACCAAACTCACACTTTACAAGACGCTGATACTACCCGTGCTATTATATGGATCAGAAGCATGGGTACTTGTGCAAGCAGATGAGGCAGCTCTTGGGGTGTTTGAGAGAAAAATTCTCCGAAAGATCTACGGGCCGATCTGCGGCGACGGTGAATATCGGCGTCGAATGAACCACGAGCTTTACAATTTATACGCGGACATCGACATAGTCAGTCGTATTGAGCTGCAGCGACTACGGTGACTAGGCCATGTTGTGCGGATGAATGAAAATGCCCCAGCTCAAAAGGCATATAAAAATGAGCCTACTGATGGTTCCCGTAGAAGGGGAAGGCCACGACTTAGATGGAAAGACCAAGTAGAAAACAACATCTTGGAACGTGGTGTTCCAAATTGGTAGAATTGCGCACAAGACCGACGCGCTTGGAAATCTTTTTTAAGCTCGGCTTATGGAACAGCCATTCTGTAACAAGCCAGCTAAGTAAGTAAGTGGATCTTTATGTTCTGGGAAGACATTTTTTATTCAACAGCAATATGATATGTCAAATTAAAGCCACTTAGGACTTCAAAATACCGAATATGTGGTACTCGTTATTTCAAAAACAAATATCAACAACACCTAAATAACTTTCCCGGAAAATTGTTAAATGCAAATTCCTCAATAAATATAAGAAAGACATATTTAAACACTCTCAAACAAAAGTCAAAAATTCAGCTAAGAGTACATACTTTAAAATTAGTCACATTCTTTTCTGCAAATCTCTTTTATTGTTCTTGTTTTTTTTTCAGAAAATATTGTCCAGCTTTTCCTTCAGTGCTAAACCAGCTAATGCCCAATATGCACCGAAGAACACAAGGCAAAAATATTGCATTCAATGGCAATTAAAAATGATTAATTGATTCAAGGAGAAGAAGAAGAAATATGAAGCAAAAATTCTATGTACCATCCCACCGTGTGTTTGCGGAAACACAGATAAAGGTAAGCAAATGAAAGTATAATCGAGAATTGAAATGAATGAAGTATGGAATGTTCTTTTTAGAAAGTGTTTAAAAAGTGATATAGTAAATAGTATTTCATTACTGCGCTTACATTTGTTCTAGAAGTCAGTGGCATGTTTTTGTGTTCTACTTCCAAAGAAGACGAGTTAAGTATTATCCTTTACTGTTACTTAGGTCAAATGATAGGCTTTCCATTCATAAAAGCTCCTTCCACTTCAATTAGAAAAAATATGGTAAATGTAGATCGATTCCGAAAATGGGTCCTATGGATCCCCTTTCCTGAGGCATATCTTCCACAAATTGTCAACGCCTCTACTTTTTCTGCATTTTATTTTGGGGTTTGCGGGGAAAAGGAATGTACCATTAAATATTTTCATTACGTAACAAAAACAAATGTAGAATTTTAAAAATTTATATTGACTTTTTAAATGTATATAGTTATCAAACTTGAAATAAGCCAAATTGGCACACATGGTATATCAAGTGTTAATATTCCTTTGTATTGGTGAAGGATGATCGATTTTAGCTTTTTTTATACCCTCCACCATAGTATGGAGGGTATATTAGTTTTGTTTTTCCGTTTGTAACGCATCGAAATAATCATTTCCGACCTTATAAAGTATACATATTCTTGATCAGCGTAAAATTCTATGACGATCTAAGCATGTCCGTCTGTCTGTTGTAATCACTCTAGCGTCTAAACGAATTAAGATAGAGCGCCAAAATTTTGCATAGGGTCGTCTTTCGTCTGCAGGCAGGTCAAGTTCGAAGATGGGATATATCGGTCCACGTTTAGGCATAGCTCCCATATAAGGGTACCCCCCAATTTTTGGTATTTTGGGGTTCTTGAGCGCGTTTTTCAACCGAATTAGCTGAAATTTGGTATATTGAGTCGCTATTGGGTTCCCAATTTCTCCACAAAAAATTATTCATATAGGTCCATTTTTTCTGGTAGCCCCCATATAACGGTACCCTCAAATTTTCAGTATTTTGGGGGTTTTGATCGTAGTTTTCAACCGAATTGGCTGTAATTTAGTACTTTGAGTTCTAATTTGGTAGCAAATCTTTCCACTAAAAATTATAAACATAGGACAATTTTTTCTGGTAGTCCCCATATAAGGGTACCCCCCAAATGTTGGTATTTTGCGGTTCTTGAGCGAGTTTTTCAAAGCGAATTCGCTGAAATTTGGTACATTTGGTTCTTATTGGGTTCCAAATATCTCCACCAAAAATTATAAATATAGGTCAAATTTTTCTGGTAGCCCCCATATAAGGGTACCCCCAATTTTCGCTATTTTGAGGTTCTTGAGCACGTTTTTCAACCGAATTCGCTGAAATTTTGTATTTTGTAGTCGTATATGGTAAAAAAATTTCCCTACAAAAAAATAATAATATGCAACCCCCTTTTTGGGGTAGTCCCCATTTAACCCCCTTTTTTATGTTGAAATAGTTATGCAATTGTTCTGCGTTTTGGGTTTGGTTCTAAGACTCTGTTGTAATCATATCATCAGCGGAGGATATTGAGATAAAAAACTAGAACGTAAGGTTCGATAATGAACTATATATGAATTATAACCCGTATTTAGACCTAGCCCCTGTGTGGGAGGTACCAGAAGGAGTGGACCGATATTCCCCATCTTCGAACTTGAACTATGTTTGAAAGAAATAATAAGATGGCCAAAGTTTGGATGAAATCAAAATTTTCTGAAACAAATTTGGTCCAAAGAAACATGGGGTCTAGAACCATTTTAACCGTGTCAAAGTGTATACACCCTCATTATCCATAAAGATGTGGGTATAATTGTCCATTAAATTTCCACAAACCGGTTATTTTGGTTTACATAAGCGGTTTATGGAAATTTCGATATAGGTCCACTTTTTGGTAATTTCCCTATATTTTCATTTCAAGTACCTGTCAGTATATCTATGGTGGAGGGTATCCAAAGTTCGGCCCGGCCGAACTTAACGCTTTTTCACTTGTTCATCTTAACGCGGTCTGAACGACGCAACCAAGAGTTTGTAACGACGCAATATATTGTTCCTAGACCCACCTTTAAGTATACCGATCGTAATATCTCGACTAGCTGAGTCGATCTAGGCTGGTTTTGACCAATAAAGACCCCTGTTGTTTTTGGTTAATATTTAGGGGATGAAATGGACCAAAAACTTTATTTTTTCGTTTTTTTTTTCTGGTCGCTCCAGAGGCCGCAATTATGGCCTGAAATTCGCGAAACTTTATATGGGGAAGGGGATCGGGGCAAAGAATAATATTGTCATAAAGATCGGTCCATATTTAGCGAGAAAAATTCACCCAGACTTTTGTGTGAAAAATGACAAAATTTGTATTATATTACGTATACATTTACTCCTGAAGGACTTAGATTCCCGAAGGTAATAGTATATCCAAGAAGAGTGGTTGACATTTAAATTGTTACCAATTACATTGTTGTATGTACTTCGATGTGGAAGTTACACTTAAATATTTCAAGTGTCTTCGTATTCAGATATTATTTAGTAACCCATTACCTCACTAGAGAGCTGATTTCTTTGAAACATTCCATGAAGTTCCAGTTATGGCCAAGGACAACTCTATAATTTTCGGTGATGAACAGATAATAATTTTGATATGAAATGGACCGAAAACATACCTTTTCTGTTTTTTTTTTTCGATTTGATCTATAGGCCACACTTTTAAGCCGAACATCACAACACATCCAAAAGTTAATCTGGATACGCACTGAATTTTAGTAATATTCCGCAAATATGTCAGTGTAAGGAAAAGGTGATGTAATAGGTAGCAAATAAACATCGCAGAAAGTTAGAGTTCAGTGGTAGGGTATCGTATGGTCGGCCCCGTCCGACTATACTGCTCCGCTCTCTGATTTATACGCGTGTTACGCCAAACATAGATGTATATTAAAGACTTCTTTAAAAATGTTCCCACACTCTGGATTACCAAATAACAGTATTGAAATCTATGTAAAACCACATACATTCGAAAATCGGAAAGAATGTTTATATTGAGGCTATACCAAAGCATGACTCCAAGTTAAAATTCTTCTACAAGAAACCAACTTATATATGGGCGCTATACCAAGCACCCTAGAAGATGTAGCAATGAAGGTGCAAAATTTAATGGTTCTATACTCAATCGACATACATTTTAATACCCTTCACCACTCTGTGGCACAGGGGTCGCATATATTTAAGACAATGAAATAGACACATGTCTTCTTTGAGAATTTGCATAGGATCACTTTCTGAGTCGATTTATGCATGTCTATCTGTTTGTCTGACCATGTTAAATTGTAAATAAAGTACAAGTCCCCTTTATGATTATAATTGGATGAAATTTGGCACAGGTCATTTATTTGGCCCAAGGATGAACCCTATTGATATTGGGAAAAATCGGTTTAGATTTATATATAGCTCCCATATTTATTTTCGTTCGATTTAATATAAATGGTAACTATACATCATTCGATTTGCACGAAATTTGGTACAGCATACTGAATTGAGTCTAGAATAATGAGTGCTAAGTTTCGAGAAACTCGGTTCAGATTTACATATAGTTCCCGTACAAATTTTGTCCGATTTTATGTAAATGGTACGCCACAGTCCTAATGTTTGTCCGATTAACACGAAATTTTGCACATCGTAGAGTAGCTTCCGGTAATGTGGACCACCATTTTCTTTTTTTGATATTGTGGGCGTACCAGCGGTAAAAACTAAAAACAAATTGTTTTCACAACATAGTACATTTGTTGGCTAAATATATCCCAGGTCAAAAATTATATATATTTGTCTATAAAAATGTTATTGCATTATATTTCAAAAAACTCTAAGCTGCAAATAAAAATAACTTGGCGTGTAATGTGGACCAGTATGAGTGGGTAATGACTATTAGTAAGTTAAAGGTAGGTTGTGGTTTGGTTGTTATAAATTTTAATTTATGACACTTTTGAATAACAATGAATGCAAAATTTTATGGGTTCATGTTTTGGAATAGCCCCCATTTAAGGGTACCTCCCCATTTGCGGTATTTTGAAGGTCCTTGCTTCATTATCCAACCGAAGCACTTGTAATTTCGCATATCGAGTTTTCAGAGGATAGAACACCTCATCGCATATTAAATTCACCCACGTTTCGAACTCGTCCTTATGAAAAGGTCCCACTTTTTTATAGTGGTCCACATTACCCGACATTGAATATTTTTATTTAGAAATAATTATCGGCTTCAAAAACGAATAAAAATTAAAAATCGCCGATTGTAATTACAGCTAAATGTATATTTTTGTTAAAGAAAACAAGAAAAACCACATAACATCTTTATATTCGAGAAAAACAAAGTGTTTGACTATTTTGCAAAAACGTTCGACTATTGTGCTAAAAAATTTTCAATTCACACTTTTACAATCAGAGCTACATTTTCTACTACAAAATTGCAATTATTTATTAAAAACCAATTTTGATGGTTGTTTTCACTAATAAGGAAAATATTTATCAAGGCGGCATTGACATATTTCAAGCATTTTCTAAGATATGGGGGGTGGTCCACATTTGACGCATGGTCCACATTACCCGAAGTTACTCTATCAAATTGAGACGTGAATGACGTTATTGCGTTGGGTTTTGTTGAACTTGGTGCAGAAGCAGCCATAGCTTCCATACCGGCGTACCGAATAGCGTGCATCAATTTTGCTATAAATCGTTTTCCATAAATTTGTTCCATGGTACGCAGACGACTCTAAATCTGCCAGAATGAAATTAAATTTGTCATAGGTTGTAAAAAGACATCAATATGTTCCTTCGAACATTGACATGAAATTGTGAGGATACAATATACCCAAAGTGGTGAAGGGTATCATATAGTCGGCCCAGTCCGACTTTACTACTTTCCTTACTGGCTTTTTAATAATATTGCCATATAAATCAGTCGTTTGACCCCATATAAAGAGTCCACCTCATTTTTATACCCTTCACGATACTGTGGTACAGGTTATAATGTCTTTGTGCATACGTTTGTAACAGGCAAAAGAAAACGAGATAGACCCATATTTCATTTTGAGAATATCCATAGAATCACTTTCTGAGTCGATTTATGCATGTCAGTCTGTCCGCCCGTCCATGTATTTTTGTGAACAAAGTACAGGTCGCATTTATGATCCGATTTGGATGAAATTTGGTACATGTCACTTATTTGGTCCAAGGACGATCCCTATTAAAATTGGAGAAAAATCGGTTTAGATTTAGATATAACTCTTATATACCAAACTCCCAATATTTGTTCGATTTAGACATAAATTAGAACACGTACTGAATTCAGTCCAGTATAACGTCTGTGAAGTTTTGTTGAAATCGGTTCAGATTTATATATAGCTCCCCTATATAATTTCGTCCAATTCTATGTAAATGATGAAACAAACTCCCAATATTTGTTCGATTTAGTCATAATCGGTCCAGATTTAGATATAGCTCCCATATATATTTTCGTCCGATTTTGTTAAAATTGTGAACCAACCTCTCAATATTTTTCCGATTGAGACAAAATTTTGTACAGCATACTAAATTAAGCCCAGTTTGATGTCTGTGAAGTTTTGCTGAAATCGGTTCAGATTTACATATAGCTCCCACACATTGTTTTTTTCTGGATTTCATACAAATATTACGCCAAAAAATCCCAGTTCTGTCCGATTGACATGACATTTTTCATAGATGATGTATGGTTTTTTATTGGTTCAAATATCTTTGTAGATCACACATTTGTTTAGCCTGATTCCATTTCAATGGTCTTCCATAGATGCTATGTCTCTTATATCTACGGGAAATTGTGCAAATTATCAGCTCTTATATGTTCCCATAGTTATGAAGAGCATCATATAGACGGCTCCGTCCGACTTTTGATCTTTTCTTATTGGCTTGCATTCCATTTTTTGCATATTTGTTGCACATTTTTTGCAATTTATAGAAATACATGTATATTAAATGGAATATTTTATATTTCGCAACTTATGAAATGCCTAATCTCCGCTTCAAGAATTTAAAATTTTTTGAATATCCCATATAAATGTTATTCTGGACTATTTAAATGATGATAAACCTTAATATAATTCTCCTCCAATCTCTCATTTTTCCATTTGTATTTATTTATGCCATTAGCAATTGTTCCCGACAACTTGCATGTGTCAGCTACTCTGATTCTTGTTAATTTAAATATAGAAAAAAAATAACTTAAATATATTACATACGCAACATATTTTACAACATATACATACATGTGTATGTGCTGTGTGTTAGTTACAACATAACAAGTGCCCGATTACAACGCGTTAACAATCTTGACATACATACATATGTATAGATGGTTGTGTATATCTACTCTGGTTTGGTTGTACTCCAAATGCAGAGGGGCAATCACGGCCAGCAAGCTCACATGAACATCAAAACACGAACATCGCTGTTCGATAACAACATGTTGGTTGATGGTGAGGTATACTAGAGTGTTGGATGGGATACGGTAGTGCAGGAGAGACAAGCCGACATACAGACGTATCGTGTTACCACTTAGTTACACACATACCGTACATGGATCCAATCAAATACATCTCACGGTAATTGGAGGAGATTGAAGAAGAATTACTCTAGATATGCTGTGCTACATACCGTCGTCAAATACATATGTGTATGTATGCATGCATGTATTTTATAATGTGGGGCTGTAAGCCATGGACTATTTGAAACATTTATTTTTTCTAATGTACGAATTAAATATTTATAGAAAACAAGTCTTTAACTAAATCAAATCAATATTACAGAATAAAGTTGTAGTTTTAATGTGGAAACATGTAGCTGGGTTTACAAATTCTATTAAATTTAACGAAGAACAAATGTTTTCCAAATCATAGTGTTTATTTTCACAAAAGTGAATTTGGTTTTATGCAATCTGTTGCATATTGAACCACTGTCATTGAAAACATTTCAAATTCATTGATGGTAACAACAACATTAATTGGTGGATTGGTATCAGTTTTTCGTAATAAATTTCAAATGTATCCTGACATATTGACCGTTATGTTGCGCATCTCAAAAATAACGATACACCTATGCTAGCTGATGCTGATGCCACACACACATACACATCAATTGAAATCTGAATGCATTGAATGATGTAATGGCTATATTTGGCTGGCATTTTGACATTGCGTAGCATGTCACAATATGGATATGGAATTCTTATGAATTCAGAATATATTTTTATGAATTGAGAACTTATTTGTTGATTGTTTAAAGATGTTTGATTATGGGCATAACATAATTTCGATTTTGAAAGATAATATTGGAAATTTGTTTATCCTAAACTACACATATATAAACCAGTGAGCGGAGCAGTCGGACGGGGCCGACCATACAGAACTCCAACTTTCTGCGGATGTTTATTCCGAGCCTGGGCAATATTTCGTGATATTTCCACCCTTTTGCCCGATTAGAGGACAACAGTACCTCTTCCTGACATCACGCATAAGTTTCGAAAATTGGGTTAGAACCTTCAACTACCTAAAAATAACGCGAAACATTTGTATGGGGCAATGTAGAAATATTGACTTAAAAATTTTGTATTTATATCCTTCACCACACTGAGAATATGCATGGTTCCATTTGAGAATATGCATGGAATCACTTTCCGATTTTATGTAAATGATGCACCAAACTCCCAATATTTGTCCGATTGGGACAAAATTTAGCAAAGATGTCTGCGAAGTTTAGTTAAAATCGTTTCAGATTTATATATAGCTCCCATATATATTTTCGTCTGATTTTATGTAAATGATGCACCAAACTACCAATTTTTGTCCGATTGGGACAAAATTTTGCACAGAGTACTGAATTAGGTCCAGTCTGATGTCTGCGAAGTTTTGTTCAAATCGGTTCAGATTTAGATATAGCTCCCATATATAGTTTCGTCCGATTTTTTGGTGAATGATAGACCAAACTCCCAATATTTGTCTGATTGAGTAAAATTTTGCGTAGCGAATGCTATTGAGACAAAAAATGATGCCCGATAAGGCTTGTTGAAATCGGTTCAGATTTTGATATAGGTCTTATATATTTTTTCGTTCGATTTTATGTAAATGGTGGTTACCCACACAGGTCCCGGAATATTAAATTATAACACATTCGGAATGAAAAACCAGCGAACGGAGCAGTACATTTGGGCTGGGTCGGCCATATGATACTCTACACAACTTCCACGAAAATATAACTTTCTGTGGTTCTATATTCTGAGCTTCGCAATACTTGAACCCTGCTGACCGTCCAGAGGTCAACAAATATTATTAATATTCAGTACAGCCCTTCTAAATACTTGTCCAGATTCCCTTCACCGTGGTTTGTGTTGTGATCGACTCGAAAAACATAAAAAATTAAGTTTTTGATCCACTTCATCCCAATATTATTATCTGATCATCATCTAAAGTTATAGACGTTTTCCATAATTGCGGCCTCTGGAGCGACCAGAAAATCAGACAAAAATAAAGTTTAAGGTCCATTTCAACCCCTAAATATTTACCTATCTTTATCAACAACAATAGGGGCCTTCATTGTCCACAACCCATCCTACTCGCCTACGCCGATGACATCGATATAATGGGTCGAACATTGTGAGCGGTAACAGCCGCCTTTGAACAAATTGAAAGTGGGTCTGACAGTAAACGGCGAGGAGACCAAGCTGATGCTATCAACGCGCAAGACGTCCAGTATACTCGGACCAACTGTGGAACTTGAGAACTACAGCTTCGAGGTAGTTAAAGACTTTATATACCTTGGTACCGCCATAAATAAAACGAATGACATCAGTTTAGAAATTCGGAGAAGGATTGTGATGGCCAACAGATGCTACTATGGTCTAAGTAAGCAGTTTAGAAACAAGGCCACCTCCCGCCAGACCAAACTCAGAATTTACAAGACGCTGATACTACCCGTGCTATTATATGGATCAGAAGCATGGGTACTTGCACAAGCAGATGAGGCAGTTCTTGGGGTGTTTGAAAGAAAAATTCTCCGAAAGATCTACGGGCCAATCTGCGTTGAGGTGAATATCGGCGTCGAATGAACCACGAGCGTTACAATTTATAAGCGGACATCGACATAGTCAGTGCGGATGAATGAAAATGCCCCAGCTCAAAAGGCATATAAAACGAGCCTAGTGATGGTTCCCGTAGAAGGGGAAGGCCACGAATTAGATGGAAAGACCAAGTAGAAAACAACATCTTGGAACGTGGTCTTCCAAATTGGTGGACTTGCGCACAAGACCGACGCGCTTAGAAATTTTTTTTAAGCTCGGCTTATGGAACAACCGTTCTGCAACAAGCCAATCTACGTAGGAAGATTTAAAAATTTCGACTAATTTGTACTATATGGTACTAAATTTGGTACAATTTCGATTTAGGAAAACCGGTAGAGCTGGAATCCTGAAATTTGGAATTAAGATTAGTTTGGGAGTGTAGAATTGTGGTGTGGGTAATTTTGGAAATTCGTATTTATGTGTACTAAATTTGGTATAATTTAAATTTTAGGTGAACTGATAGAGACAGAATCCAAAAGTTTGGAGTTAGTACCACTGTCCTAAATGGCTCTAAATTTGGAACAGTTTGGATTTAAGGCTAGAATTCTGAATTTGGTTAATCAGATTTCCATTGGATTGCATGATGTCGATAGTAAAGGAAATTTGTACTTATGTGTACTAAATAAATAGTACAATGGGGATAGAGCTTGAATTTTTAAGTACAATACGGTAATAAATGATACCAAATTTAGTATAGAGCTATATTTATTTTGCGGTCAGAATTGGTGTATAGTTTGGAGATATGTAGAGAAGATAGGTACTAAAATTTTAATTACGGCTCATCAATAAATATCTGGTTCCCTTCACAGTAATCCCCCTCAGATATAATACACGTATACTGGGATGTTTTCCAATCCTCGAAACACTTGATCCTGAACAGATAATTTTTAAATTTACTGTTTATCTCCTCAGACGATTTATCCAAGGATGTTTGGTATTGAAAATGGAATATATAGCTCCACTTGCTTGGTAATACTCATATATTCACAAATATTCGGTATTTTGAAGCTAAAGGGCACGTTTTTTTAACATAAGGAGCTGTAATTTGTTACATTGGGGTTTTATTTGCTAGTTGATCTTTCTGCAAAATCTTATAATGATCCGCTTTTTCAGATATTCGGTGTTTTTGGGGATTGTTGGCTCATGTTTAAACGGAATTAACTGTAATTTGGTACTTTGGGTTCCCATTAAGGAGCAAATCTTCATGCCAACAAATATCAATATTGATTCATTTTTTTTGGATAGTCCCATCAAAGTGTTTTAGAGATATTCTTCTGAATAAATAAAATACTGCATCATTGACTTAAAAATCACGATTTTGGATTTATGCCAGCCTTCCATCAAATTAGTGAAATCTCTTTAATATAATTATAAATTATATTTCAAATTCCAATGGCTGTTGTATAACTACATCAAATACATAAAATTAGCATCATTATTAATGGAATACCTATTGTTGCCAGATTGCATTGTTTGAACAATTTTAATTATTTCAATGAATTGTCATTGTACATGCATGTAAATGTTGTTGTTGTTGCGATGTGCTTTTGATAAACTTCATATTGACGTTGGTGTTATTTTCATAAAATTTCCAATAAAGTTGGCAATGACTATTGTTCAATCATTCATGCCAAGGTAGATACATAAGGTAGCCGCATCGGCGAATTGGGAACATGATATGTCAATATAGTTAACAAGGCAAATAATAATTGATTCGCCGTAACATATCAAATTTGAAGCGAATTTCATTCAACCAATCAGAATTCAGCATTTTGAAATATTAAAAATATTTGTTTTCTTTTTAGTAATTTTTAAAATATGAATGTTTGTGCAAATTCAGATTGGTGATTGAAAAAGAACATCAAACCGCGACTTAAATTCAATGAAGAACTTAGGAACGGAACCGGGCGTTGACTATTTATCCTTGAATTTTAATGCATTCCATGGACTCCAAATGAAATTCGAAACAAATTTAAATATACCATGATAAAGGCATACAAAACGTGTTTCGGTGTCGGAAATCTAGCAAAATTTAACTGCTCCAAGATTCACAAATACGGACAAAATATTCTGGGTGTAGAATCCACTATCTTTTTTCTGTTTAAATTTCATCTCCTTTAAGGGTAGAGTTTGTTCTTATGTTATCTGTTGTATCAACTGAAATTCAAGTCATATCTGTGTACCCATCCATCTGTACTTCATTAAGTTATGATGTTCATTCCGTTCTGGTCAAAGGCAAAACCAATAGTTTTGGCAATGATATTTTGAAATGGACCAATAACTTTATTTCATTTTCTATGAAGGTCATAACTATGGTATTGTTAGAGGCTGAAGTATAAGATAATCACCGCATAGTTTTGCTCCGCAAAAAATTTAAGTCCAATATTCCAGATTTATGTTATTGGTTTTTTTAATTCTTTCACAACATGTATTTCAATAAAAAGCAAACGCATTGTTTTTGTTTTTAAATTTAAATTCTCTTTTTATCTACCTACGGCGAATTAAAATAACAAAATTCTGTTTGACATATAATGTTACCATCAGCTGCCTTGATACGGTTACCTTATAAATATACCTTGATTCATGCTTTCATTGGTGTTTCTTGTCATTGCTAAGCAATATTATTTTGATAATATTAATTGTACTTTTCTTCGATTGTGAGTTAATTAGATAAAGGAAGATTTAATACAATTGCACAACTAATCTAATGTATATCGATTGTATATCGGTGATGTTAACAACATAATTAAGATACTTGTGTGAAATCCATTGTGAAAGAAAGAATTTGTCAATGCAGTTCGTTCAAAATGGAGAAATTGTAGGGTAAGAATGTTTGATTTTTGATTTGATGATAATGTATTCACATTATAAATCTCTGTCGATCTTTGGGTATAGCTCCCATATATAGGTCCAGTCTCTCCGTAGGTATTTTTATGGTCGTAGGCGCATTTTCAAAACAAAGAATTACGAAGTGGCTGTAAGTTGTCATTCCGGAACCTTGTGAGTAAACAATTTCTTCACGGAACATTTTGTGTATGTGCCCATGATTCTTCTAGACCCCCATGAAAATAACATTTTCGGTAAGTCCAATGCCCAAGCTCAATTTACTAACCTGACCACTATAGATCAGCAATTCAATTTTTTGCAAAAAGTCCAGATTTACAAAAAAATGAGTTTTAGAACTTAGCTCAAGCTGTTCAGAGGGTACTTTACAATTTACGGCATTATTCGATGCCTTGAAATGGTCTATATCCCGAATTTGGGGACTGTTTACCGTTTTTTCTTTGCCAAGGGCGAAAATGCAAGCCAAGCAGCTAACATTATGAATGGTATATATGGTTCCGATACTGTAACAACCAATTATGTGCAATTTTTTGTTTCGTAGATTCCGTTCGGGAATTTTTGATGTTAAAGATGCACATCGCACAGGTAGGCCAGTCATCGAAAATGTCGATAAAATCATAACATCGCCCAGGAGCTAAAAATCGACCCTAAAACTGTTTTAAACCATTTGCAATCGACCAGAAATGGAAACCAGTAACAGAATTGGCCAACAGGATAATTGTCGTGTTCCACCAGGACAACGCTAGTCCACACACATCTACAGTGACTCGCCAGAAACTTCGGAAGCTTCGCTGGGAAGTTTTAATGCATCCGCCATACAGCCCGGACTTGGCTCCAATCGGTTATCATCTTTTTCTTGCATCACAAAATTTCTTTAATGATAAAAAATTGGTATCTAGGGATGATTGTGAAAATAGACTCCTAGAGTTTTTAGCAAATAGAGAGCAGGACTTTTATGAGGTTGACGTGAGTAAACAATTTCTTCACGGAACATTTTGTGTATGTGCCCATGATTCTTCTAGACCCCCATGAAAATAACATTTTCGGTAAGTCCAATGCCCAAGCTCAATTTACTAACCTGACCACTATAGATCAGCAATTCAATTTTTTGCAAAAAGTCCAGATTTACAAAAAAATGAGTTTTAGAACTTAGCTCAAGCTGTTCAGAGGGTACTTTAATATTTACGGCATTATTCGATGCCTTGAAATGGTCTATATCCCGAATTTGGGGACTGTTCATAAAAATAAGATTTATATATAGATAATAAAAAAATAGTCGTTTAAAATTTCACGTAAAATTTAGTAAAAAAAAAACAGTGAGTTTTCGGACGGGGCCGATCATATAATACCCTACACAACTACCACTGAGCTAAATGTTTCTTCGGATCTATATTCCAAGCATAGGACATCAGCTCCTATGCATCATCTTTTCCGAATCATGTTTTCTTGGAGTTAATGAGCGATCAAAAATCAGACAAAAATAAATGTTTCAGACCATTTCATTACTCATATTATATTAGTTCATATTATAGGAGTCTATGTTGAGCATAACATGAACATCATGTAACATTTCAAAGCGCCCAGCGGAACATTTCCGCCCTCTAGTGTGGTAATGACTAAACTTAGCAATATCAAAATACGTTGACACCTATGAGTAATTAAGTAAAAATCCCACATCCAAGTTGATAGAACAATAAAAGTGATATCAATTTAAAGGTCAACCACTCCACTTGGATATACAATAAACTTCACGGGTCTATGTCCTTCAGGAGACCCACATTTAAGTTTACCGATCGTCATATCTAGACTAGCTCAGTCGATGAAGACATGTGTGTGCGTCAGTCCGTCTGTTCATTAAGAGATGTAAATACGAATCAAACCACAGTTATGGACTACTCGTCTCGAAATAGTGCATGTAGGATGAGTTCCGGCCAAAGATGACCCTTATTGTTTTTGGTAATGATCCATTAATATTTAGGGAATTAAGTGGACCAAAAACGTTATATTTGTCAGTTTTTGGTCGTTGTAGACGCCACAATTAGGACTCGAACGCCATGAAATTTTACACAGAAAGAGAGAGGGGACTGGCCATGGAATAAACATGACAGTTTAGATGAAGAGCGATCAATATTTAGCGGACCAATTGGACGCAGACTTTTGTGTGAAAAAATGCAAAATTTGTATTCTGGGGCGTATATATTAGTTTGGGGAACAAGAAATCCATTATTTTTTCTACAGATGGCTATACTGATAGATTTCTCGTAAAGTATCGATCAAATAATTTCAGATTTATGCTCATTCAAAGGGTGACATTTCGCAGTAAAAAAATATTTAGCTGTTTTTTTGTTTGGTGCATTCAGATGTGAGCTACAGGATGTTGAAAATGGAAGAAAATTTCGGAGAAATTCTGTACATTTTACCGTTTTTTCTTTGACAAGGGCGAAAATGCAAGCCAAGCAGCTAACATTATGAATGGTATATATGGTTCCGATACTGTAACAACCAATTATGTGCAATTTTTTGTTTCGTAGATTCCGTTCGGGAATTTTTGATGTTAAAGATGCACATCGCACAGGTAGGCCAGTCATCGAAAATGTCGATAAAATCATAACATCGCCCAGGAGCTAAAAATCGACCCTAAAACTGTTTTAAACCATTTGCAATTGACCAGAAATGGAAACCAGTAACAGAATTGGCCAACAGGATAATTGTCGTGTTCCATCAGGACAACGCTAGGCCACACACATCTACAGTGACTCGCCAGAAACTTCGGAAGCTTCGCTGGGAAGTTTTAATGCATCCGCCATACAGCCCGGACTTGGCTCCAATCGGTTATCATCTTTTTCTTGCATCACAAAATTTCTTTAATGATAAAAAATTGGTATCTAGGGATGATTGTGAAAATAGACTCCTAGAGTTTTTAGCAAATAGAGAGCAGGACTTTTATGAGGTTGACGTTATGAAGTTACCTTTAAAATGACAACAAATGGTGCATATGGATTTATTTTCCCCAACCTTATATATAGTTCCAAGCGTCCACAAGTGTCCCGGTTTTTTTTTAAGTTTTATTAGCATTTTTCTTCAGGTTGATCTTGGCCTGTGTTTTGTAAAAATATTACAATGTGCCTGTGGCGAGTCAAATCGAATACTCCATAAGTTTCATAAAAAATTCAAATTTTTAGCAATTTTGTAAGGGAAGAAGTGAACCGATGGATCCTATTCGATATTCCATTCGCTTGAGGTTGGATTTACAAATGTTAAATTAAATGTTCACTGTGGGATATTATCGGTTTAAGACCGAGAAAATGTCATTGACAACGGTCGTCCTATATGATGTCGATGTTGCCGACAGATATATATATCCCCAGCTTATGACATATCATATGTAACATATATATAATTCCTGACACTTGTGGGGAGCTACAAGAGATTATGGATCTATATATCCGATAGGTGCATAATACAAATATTAGAGTCTGGTATTACGATGTGTCTTTGGCGAGTCAAATCGAATACTCCATAAGTGGTCGTATTCAAATTTTTAGCAATTTCATCGGTTCACCGATACATTACATAGCCTTTGTTAAAATATATGATTTTGCGAAGTTAAAATCGGATGGAATGTTCGTTAAATAACTGTTATTTTTGATCAGACCTGCCCCTGTATTCTGTAACTTTTTAACAACATTCGATATTGTCTATTTTACAACAATTTCATTTGTTTGTTTTATTGTTTTTACAATAACAAAAGAAATTTAAACAATATCGAAAGTTGTTAAAAGTTACAGAATAGGCCTACTGGTATATTAAATTGCTCATTCCGTTTGAAACACCACAAAATATTCATCAGATACCCTTAAATATATAATTCTGGATCAGAATAAAATTCTATGTCGATTTTTATCTGTTGAAATTGTTGGTATTGAATATTAGAAATATCGGTCGGTATTGGTGTACTCTCTAAATAACGGTACCCTAATATTCGGTATTAATGTTGTGGACTTTTGGGACGCTTTTCAATCGAAATTACAAGAATTGGTCCATTATAAATATCTGTCGATCTTTTGGTATATCCCCCATACATTTCGGGAACTTGGTGGGTACAAAATTTCTTCACTGAACAATTTAAAAAAAATCTATGATTCTTCTTGGCCCTCATACAAAAGGCATGCGACATCTTCGCTATGTTCAAGGTCCGAGTCCAAATTTCCAATCTGAGTGCCTGGCACTAATTTTCATGACACAACCCTAATATAAGTACCGATAAATAACAGATTCTATGTTTTATATACTAGTTGTGGACTGGACTTTGTGAAGTTTTATATAAAGCAACACATTCCAGAGGCTATATACACCACATTCCCCATAATATTTCTACCCTTCACCACTCTGTGGTACAGGGTATTATGTCTTTGTGCATATGTTTGTAACAGGCAAAAGGAAACGAGATAGACACATGGTTTCTTTTGAGAATATGCATAGAATCACTTTCTTAGTCGATTTATGCATGTCCGTCCGTCTGTCTGTCTGTCCATGTTAACTTGTAAACAAAGTACAGGTCGCATTTATAATCCGAATTGGATGAAATTTGGCATAGGTCACTTATTTGGCCCAAGGACGAACCCTATTGAAATTGGGAAAAATCGGTTCAGATTTAGATATAGCTCCCATATATATTTTCGTCCGATTTAATGTAAACGGTACCTATATATTTTTCGATTTCGATGAAATTTGGTACAGCGTAATGAGTTAGGTCTAGAATGATGTGTGTCAAGTTTGCTGAAAATCGGTTAAGATTTGGATATAGCTCCCATATATATTTTCGTCCGATTTAAGGTAAATGGTGTACCAAAGTCCCTATATATCTTTCGATTTGCACAAAATTTGGCACAGCGTTATGAATTAGATCTAGAATGATGTGTGTTAAGTTTCATGAAAATCGGTTCAGATTTGGATATAGCTCCCATATATATTTTCGTCCGATTTAAGGTAAATGGTGTACCAAAGTCCCTATATACCATTCGATTTGTACGAAATTTGGCACAGCGTAATGAATTAGGTCTAGAATGATGTGTGTTAAGTTTCGTGAAAATCGGTCCAGATTTGGATATAGCTTCCATATATATTTTCGTCCGATTTTAGGTAAATAGTGCACCAAAGTCCCTTTATATGCTTCGATTTGCACATAATTTGGCTTAGCGTACTAAATTGAGTCTAGAATGATGAGTGGGGAGTTTCGGGAAAATTGGTCGAGATTTCGATATAGCTCCCATATATATAATCGTCCGATTTTATGTAATGGATGCACCAACGTCCCTATATATCCTTCGATATGCAAGAAATTTGGCACAGCGTACTGAATGAAGTCTAAAACGATGTGTGTTAAATTTCGTGGAAATCGGTTCAGATTTAGATATAGCTCCCACATATAGATTTGGGCGAAAAGGCTCATCTAGCGGCGTTTAATTAATAGCGCTTAGGGATTTTGTATTTTATTTTTTGTAATATTTTTTTTTAGTTGAAAATAGATTAAGCTACAGAGTTAAACAAAAAAAATTAATGTATTTATATATTTTAATATTTTTTTTTTTTTTTTTTTTTTGAAAGTTGCAATTTTTTTCATTTTTTAGACTTTGTTTATTTCATTCAGGAAAACATGATAAGGTTAGTATATTTAATGTTTCTCATTCTTCGGGGCCAAGAATATATTAAACTTTAATAATAAAAACATTTTTTTAAACATTTATTTATTATTTTTTTAATAATATTTTTGGCCTTATTAAGACTTCACATATTTCAGTTGTTTTCATAACAAAAATTTAATTATAAATAAAAACAGGAAAAAATACAAATCGAAATAAGAAACTATTATTACTATTGTAATAATAGTTTGTTATTCCGATTTGGATACACAATGTTCTGACAAAAGTTGTAAAATATCATTATGGGCATCTTTCTTTTTTTGGTTGCTTGTGGTTTGCGTAAATTTGAAATCAAGGGATCTGATTAACACAAAAGCGCTTGCATTAAGTCTTTCATTGTATTTAATCGGGATGTATTTCGCGTATGGTGCTCACGGAAATTGCGGCAATCTTCGCCGGGCTTCCATTTCCGACATTTTTCCTAATTGAAGTGTTGATACTTTAATTATATGGGCTCCATGTATTAAGATTTTATGTATGGAACACGGCATATAAAACCAAGGATACAGTATGATAAAAAGTTCTGCGTTTTGTAAAGCATATTCCATAAAAGATTCAATATCGATTTTGAGCCCGCAAGAAATGAGATTCTGCACACTCCGTTCAGCAACATTAAATTCTGATAGAAAAATGAGCTTCTTCGAGGCGCGTAACAATATGATCTACCATATCTTGTAAAGGCACTTGAGCTGAATAGTTCGTAAATTGGACTCCATTTGGATAACATTTTAGTTTCGTTTTGTTGGAGCATTCGTCAAACTTCTTATCGGGTGTTCCACGATTAGTCAGTGGATTAACTTATAAAAGTTATCCGTCTAACCACTCCTTGTTGTTTTCTTCAAATTTGTGGCGGCTTCTATGGTCGAATTTCCATTTCTCAGCCAATTTTGCTACAAATTTTCTATTTTTTTTTTTTTGTTTATTAGAAGATCTTTATTAGCATTGCACATGTTGATATTAATAATATTATTAAATATATGAGTTTCAATGACAGAAATTTTTTTAGTACACACAGGCTCGTTGCGCCATAGTAAATAAACTTCTCGTCTGAGCATCGACATTTTTCCTAAAAAAATGCAATATCTTGTAAAGTTGCAGGTGGCTGCAGATCATTTGGGCATTTTATAATCACAAGATGACGTAGTAATTTAAAAAAACACATTCTAGCGCGAATACACACGAATATCAGAAGTTCCGGTCTATGGAAGTCTTACTTTGGATTTTTTTCAAGCAGATGAGTGGTATAGTACACTTGAACTATATTTTTTCTACAACACTTAAGCACAGGTCACAAACAAAATTTTTTTTAGTTAATACATACCTCTAATAATAAATAAATCAACTTTTCATTCACTTAATTGAGACAAATGCTACTTTAGAGAAAATTTGGCAATGCAAAGAAAACACGTGTTGAAGCTTAGTTATACATAGGCTGAAACATATGTTGTGTTTGACAGCTCACAGCTATTCAACTAGATCATATCAATCAGAATAGAATCGATATATCAGATCAGTGGGATAGTAGTAATCGATAGAGACACAATTTTGGCCCAATTAAACACTTTGAAAATTGAATTAAACGACGCTAGATCGTGCATTTCGCCCACAGTGCACAGGCCGCGATTGTAGGCCAGCTTAGATGCTTTACTATTTCAAAATACATTGTATTTCTTCAGTTATTCAAAGAATACTCTTATCAGGAAATTCACTAGGGCAATGGATTCTAAATGATCCAACCGTTGAACAAAATCATAAGTCAGTAAGACATAATTACTACATGTAGTCTTGTAATATTGAATATATTTAAGGGAACCCCCCCCCCCCCATTCTCGATTTTAATTTTTCAAGATTTTCAATGGGCTGGTAAATGAATACAAATGCTTGTTAAGGTTTGTAACTTTGCACATATATATTTGAAGATTTAAAAGAGAAGAAAAATAATTTACAAAAAAATTTTGTTATTGTTTTGTTGTTGTTTTTTGTAATTAATGAAAAGTCCTTATTTTTGATGGCGGGCATGATAACTCCTCACTGGAACATCGGAATCCGAAAATTCCAACGGTGTTAGAAAGAGTACATGTCTGGCTCTCGTATGAACTAGGATTATTGACTTCGCTCTAAAATTAACAAAATGGTGGACCTTTGAAAAAATATTTTTGGAAAATCGCCGATTTTTTACCAAAAACCAAGTTAAAAAATAAAGAAGATCTTCACCGATTGGCTTTATCCTAGTTCATACGAGAGCTATACACTCCCAGAGAAACGTTGCAAAATTTGGAACCGATTGGATTATTAGTTTTTGAGTTATCGTGCCCGCCATTCGCAAAAAAATGTTTAGAGAAAAACGCGTTTAAAGTTTGAGAAGCCCTTCAGCCGTCACTTGATGCTGACACAATAAATCGGCTATATCTTCAAGAGTTCTTGAGATTTTCACTTGAAATTTTGTAGAGACATTCTTTAATCAGTGTAGATTCGAATTATATCAACAAAAAATTGACCCCGAGAATGGGGGGGTCCCCTTAAGGGTCCTTTTCTGCCCATAGATATGATCTTATTATCACCGAAAATTATAGAAGTCGTCCTTGACCATAGCCGGAACTTTATGTAAAATTTCAAAGCAATCTGCGCGACATTTCCGCCCAGTTGTCTGGCCATTTTAATACTGTACAAGATCATAACTCATAAAATTGGTATACATTTAAAGGCCAACCCCTTATTTTTGACTTATCCGGTCCATGTATATATACTCCATATGCCATTTTACAAACAAAAGTCTTGGTCCTTTTGACCCTCTTTATATTGACTGGTCATCAGAAAATAGGCATGCTTATTCGTTGACCAGATCCATAATTGTGAGTTCTAGAGCGACCAGAAACATTAAACATTAACTGACATTTTCCAAAAGCAATGAGTCTTCTTTGGCCGGTAACGGACTTACACGCTATTTCAAGGCGTATCACACTCTTTTGGGTCACACAAATTTATAATACCCTTTCAGCGAGATCTGAAACCAACAATTTCAAAGTGCTTAGTTACTTTTTAAAGGGGCTTAGATAGTACATGAAATGAAGGTCTTCACCCACTATCTCTATCATAAATGGAGTGGATTAAATTAATAGTTTTTAAGTAAACGTAAAAAATCACTATATCAAGAAAACAGGTTTATAAAAAGCTTCTTAATACTAAGGTGGAGAAAAAGAAATCCATTATTTTTATATTAACTATAGGACTTTATTGAACATGGTTCGGGATGTCCGATTTGGGCTAAATATGCACCGTTTTGTTGTATGACCTGTTGGTCAATTCTGGCTGTTTCTGTTTTAAAACAGTTTTATGGTCGATTTTTAGCTCCTGGGCGATGTTACGATTGCTAACATCATTGAAGCCATCTGCCGAAAAAATAATGTATTTCTTTTTCCCCTACCTAATATGTATGTAACATACAAAAGTTGTACATATAAACGTTTTGGTCCATTTCACACGACTGATCATGGTGAAAACAATCATGCTTATTCATTGACAAAAATTTTTTGATGCTAGGGTCACAATTGTGAGCTCTAGTGCGACCAGGAAAAGCAAAATTTTGTGAAGATTGCTCCATAACTGTGGCCTGTATCATGTTTAGAAATTATAATGGACAGACGGGCGGACGGCTAATCGAGATATGACGATCGGTATACTTAATGGTGGGTCTAGGACCAATATTTCGCGGCGTTACAAACTCTTGGGGCGGCACAAAGCTATAATACCCTGACAACATTGTTGTTTAGGGTATAATCAATAATTAATATAAAATCGGATTTAAAAAAAATATTTTTTTTCTTTTCAAAATCAGCACACGACTAAATTTTTGCACCAAACACAACTATGTTTTTTGGTAAATATATTAGTTAGGGGAACATCAGCTGAGTTACTTCGAATACACATCATATCAGCTTTGGAGGAAAAACTGCATCCAATATGGAAAGTTACCCAAAAATTGTGACTTGAAAGATTATA
>NW_026881809.1:0-36771 GCF_032173495.1 Musca vetustissima
CTGAGATGAATGAAATATTTTCTCGAAAAACCAATTGTCATATGTAAATTCTTTTGATTGTGTGTACATTAGGGTTATGTCTCCTTTCTCAAACCGGACTTCAGAAGGAATGAATGAACGTTTGGCTTTTATTAAAGACGGCAATAAGGTTTATTCCTTCGATGAAAATTTTACGTTTTTTATTTAAATATTTAAATATTCAGTGTTGATATCGTATTGTGAATCGATTGCATTTCTTTGTAGGGAAGCTGAATTTTTTTAGAAATGCTTATAATTTTTTTTAAATAAAAATCTATTCAAATAATTGTATGCGTAAGTTTTCATTTTTATAATATCACCTAATCTGAGATTAAAAACTCTCAAAACATAGTACAGGTTGCAAAAAAGTCAGAGCCCTAGTGTACATCTACATTTCAAAATATGGCTGTGTGTATATCTTTTGAAACAATTCTCAAGAGATAAATATTATTTGAAGCCTAGAAACCATCTCATTGCCATATAGTGTAAAATTGGCACCATTTTGACAGACGTTGTGACAATGATAAATGTAGTCACAAAATTTTCACAGTTTATCAATGCAATTCCAACAATATTTTGTCATGAATGCAATATTTGAATAGATTTTTTTTGGCATGTCGGAATATATTTTTGGCTAACATAGACTGATTGTGGCTATATTTATGGTGTGTAATACAAAAGTTACTACATACATCTATTTCTGGCCCTTGCAACGATTAGTGTTATTCGAGGTGACAAATCACGTGTTGACTTGTATGAAACAAACCAGCTGTCGACCGTATGGGTCTTCGAAGACGACCCAAATTCCATGAAAGTTGCTCGTGAAATAACCACTTTAAAAGAAATTATCGGCTCTTTTAACGACTAACAGTTTAATAAAATTTAAACCTTAAAGGCCCTTTCAAAAGTTATGTTTTGAAAAATTTCCTTTTTAATGCTCCTTTAAAAAGTTATGTTTTAAAAAATCTACTTCTTAATGGTCCTTTCAAAAATTATTTTAAGAAATCCTCTTCTCGGTAGTTCCTCAAAAAATTACTTTTAATAATCCATGTCTCTCCAGACCTTGGTAGATTCTCAAAAATTTAATTTTAAAAAATCCAAGCCTTGGTAGATACTCAAAATTTAATTTGAAACAAGCTGGAAGTGTACCATCTTGACTTCGGTTCACTCCTTCTTCTATCTAGAATTTATACATTTAATTTAATTTTTTAAATTTAATAAAAACCAGTAAGGAAAGTAGTAAAGTCGGACGTGGCCGACTATAATATACCCTTCACCACTTTATAACATACGTCGCATTTTAAAGGACCAGTAAAATGAAATTGGATCCATAAACATGTTATTCTACAACCGATACTAAATTTTTCATTTGGTCATATATAGAGGATATAGATATAGCTAAATCTGAACCGATTTCAGGAAAGTTAACACACATCATTCTAGACCTAATTCATAACGCTGTGCCAAATTTCGTGCAAAACGAAAGATATTAAGGGACTTTGGTACACCATTTACCTTAAATCGAACGAAAATATATATAGGAGCTATATCTAAATCCGAACCGATTTTCACGAAACCCAGCAGACATCACTCTAGGCTCAACTCAGTACGTTATGCCAAATTTCGTGCAAATCGGAAGATATATAGGGACTTTGGTGAAACATTTACATTAAATCGGACGAAAATATATATGGGACCATATCTAAATCTGGACCGATTTTCACGAAACTTGGCAGACTTCAATCGAGGCTCAATCCAATACGTTATGCCAAATTTCGTGCAAATAGAAAGATATATAGGGACTTTGGTGCACCATTTATATAAAATCGGGCAAAGCTATATATGGGAGCTATATCTAAATCTGAACCGATTTTCACGAAACTTTGCACACATCATTCTAGACCTTATTGCCAAATTTCGAACAAATCGAAGTATATATAGGGACTTTAGTGCACCATTTACCTTAAATCGGACGAAAAAATATATGGGAGCTACATCTAAATCGGAACCGATTTTCTCGAAACTTAGCAGACATTATTCTACACCCAATTCAGTACGCTATGCCAAATTTCGTGCAAATCGAAGTATATATAGGGACTTTGATGCATCATTTACATAAAATCGGACGAAAATATATGTGGCAGCTACATCTAAATCTGAACCGATTTTCACGAAACTAAGCACACATCATTCTAGGCTAAATTTTGTACGCTGTGCCGAATTTCGTGCAAATCGAAAGATATTTGAGACTTTAGTGCACCATTTACCTTAAATTGGGCGAAAATATATATGGGAGTTATACTTAAATCTGAACCGATTTTCACGAAACTTAGCACACATCATTCTAGGCTTAATTTAGTACGCTGTACCAAATTTCGTGCAAATCGGAAGATATATAGGGACTTTGGTGCACCATTTACCTTAAATCGGACGAAAATATATATTGGCGCTATATCTAAATCTGAACCGATTTATCCCAATTTCAATAGGGTTCGTCCTTGGGCCAAATAAGTGGCCTATGTCAATTTCATCCAATTCGGATAATAAATGCGACCTGTGCTTTGTTTGCAATTTAACTCGGACGGACGGACAGACAGACGGACGGACGGACGCACATGCATAAATCGAATTAAAAAGTCATTCTATGCATATTCTCAAAAGGAATCATGCGTATATCTCGCTTCATTTTGCCTGTTACAAACATATACACAAAGACATAATACCCTGTACCACAGTGTGGTGAAGGGTATACAAATTCACGCCTAGTAGTTCTTCAAAAAAATAATTTTAAAAAATTCACCCTTGCTAGTTTATCAAAAAACCTTTTTAAAAAATCCACGCCTTGAAAGATCCTCAAAAATGAATTAAAATAAATAAGCCTTGGTAGATCTTTAACTGATAGGTGTTTTTAGAAATATATCAACGCACTAATGTGCCTTTTAATTTTTTTAATATCTGGTCCCTAAACATACGTTTTTTTAATATTTCCAATATTGGATTTTTAAATCGTTAGAGCGAATCTATTTTCAAAGGATTTTTTTAAAATTGAAATACATATTTTTCGTATTATCGTTATGTTGGCAAGTCAGCTCACACTTTGTTCTTCATCGTCTTCTTCCTCATTTGTTTTTAACTTAAAGAAAAAGCTAACAAAATGAATACTTTGTACCCAAGAATGTCCCCAAGGCACTCTCTGTTATTATTTTTGTAAAAAAAAGTAATTGTTATAATTGTTATTGTAAGTGTAAAATTGTAAAGTTAAACAAGTTTCTGGAGAATTTGAGCAACATATTTCCTCGACGGTTGTGGAGAGGAGAATTTCTCCTTTCAGTAGAAAGAACAACTTTGTGTCTGCAAAAGAAAACTTTACGGCAAACATTTTTTTCTCTATAGTTACTTTTTTCTCTCGATTGCTTGTGTATGTGTTGTTAGTCACCAAATTATGTGCTACAAATCAGTATGTTGTAGTTTTCTTTTTTTACTTATGTTTTGTTAAATTAAAGTAGATTTTACAAAGAATAAACTCAAATAAAATGGACTATGAAATATTTGGTTCGGATCAAAAGAAAAGGAAACAAATGGAGTGACATACATATGAAAACTTTATGGGTTTATGTTTTAGAGCTTTCTCACAAGCAATTTATTTTACAGAAGATAAAGGGACCATTGGATATAGACACTTACTTACAAAACTATTGTAAAATAACTGGAATTTCTCTTAACATAACCAGAGATAAGATAGAACGAAAGGTAATCCATAACTGAAGTGTACATGATTTAATTTTTCTTGAAGGTCTTCAAAGAATCTACCAAGGCGTGGATTGTTTAAAATTAATTTTTTGATGATCTACCAAGGCGTGGATTTTTTAAAATTAATTTTTTCATGATCTACCAAGGATTTTTTGAAAATACTTTTTTGAAGATCTACTAAGGCGTGGATTTTTATAATTAATTTTTTCATGATCTACCAAGGATTTTTTGAAAATACTTTTTTGAGGATCTACTAAGGCGTGGATTTTTATAATTAATTTTTTCATGATCTACCAAGGATTTTTTGAAAATACTTTTTGGAGGATCTATTAAGGAGTGGATTTTTATAATTAATTTTCTCATGATCTACCAAGGATTTTTTTGAAAATACTTTTTTGAGGATCTACTAAGGCGTGGATTTTTATAATTAATTTTTTGAGGCTCTACCAATGTTTACATTTTTTTATACCACACTGTGTACATCGTATTATGTCTGTGTGCATATGTTTGTAACAGGCAAAAGGAAACGAGATAGTCCCATGGTTCCTTTTGAGAATATGCATAGAATCACTTTCTAATTCGATTTTTGCATGTCCGTCCATCCGTCCGTCTTTGGGAAAAATCGGTTCAGATTTAGATATAGCTCCCATATATAGTTTCCTCCGATTTAAGGTAAATGGTGCGCCAAAGTCCCTAAATATCTTTAGATTTGCACGAAACATGGTATAGAGCACTGAATTAAGTCTAGAATGATGTGTGCTAAGTTTTGTGGAAATCGGTTCAGATTTATATATTGCTCCCATATATATTTTCGTCCGATTTTATAGAAATTGTGGATCAAACCTCTTATATATCTTTCGTTCAGTTGCATGTCAATGTTCTTTCGAAAAGGCGACGTCTGTTAGGAGACTATGTAGAATATATCCAAAGTCATCATATCATATAGTCGGCCCAGTCCGACTTTACTACCTTTCTTACTGGTTTTAATTTATTTTTGAGTTTTTACCAAAGATTGGATTGTTTTATTTACCGCCTCTCATATGGACTATTGCCTTGTACCGACTGAGAGCTCAACAGAGCTCCACATTCAACAATAATTGTTGATGTTGTTGCTATTGTACCACACGATACCAAGTGCGTATAATAAATATATGAACAATGGCCTGTGGTCACTGAACAACTCAACAATAGACAACATTGCCACGGGCAAAGGCTACAAATGGCATTGGAAAATGCAACTACATCAACAACTATGATAAAAAAAATCCTACAAAAACACCCGGAGCTATTTAAATGTGTGAACATCTATTTGAAAACAATTTTTACAGTTTTCAGATTTTGTGTGTGTGGGAATAATTTCTATATTCGATGTGGCATCTTAATTTAGTGTAAACAGAGGAACATACATTTTTGTAGGTCATAGAAAGGGTCAAATGTGACTTTTTCAGTTCAAAAATATCAGCAAAATTTGCGAAATAATATCAAAATTGTTTCTATCCATAGAAATACCCACTCTAATAAACGGACTGCATTTGTGAAACATTTTTGTGTTCAATGTTTTTATCTGTATGTTAATAATTCGGACTATCATAAATTGAGGCTGCACATACATATATTTGTATGTGTGTTTGCCTACTTTAACAGGACACATGAACCATCGTCTATTGTTTGGATACAACTGGAACATTTTTAATTCCTGTTACTGAACTCGTAGCAACATTTGCACAAACATATTTTCTTTCATACTAATTTATTAATGTTTAACATAGCTTACAACTTAAAAAAGGCTAATAATAGCTTCCAAAATACTACATTGTGGTATGGGACAAAAAATAAATAAATGAAAAAAATATAAAAATTTGCTATTATAGCAATTTTTGGTATAGCAACATAAAACGCAAATATATTGAATTTTAAATTCCTAAGCACCGTGATCACTGAAAGAGGAGCTAGGATAAATCCAGGAGTATATAGGGACACTAAGGATGAATTTATTCAAAAAATTGATGAATATCTCCAATAAAGTAGTCTCTTACAAAAATATTTCCGGATTATCTACTAACATGTGATTTTTTGTATTTTTATACCCTTCACCACACTGTGGTACAGGGTATTATGTATTTGTGCATATGTTTGTAACAGGCAAAAATAGTCGAGATAGACCCATGGTTTCTTTTGAGAATATGCATAGAATCACTTTCTAAGTCGATTTATGCATGTTCGTCCGTCTGTCCATGTTAAATTGTAAACAGAGTACAGATCGCATTTATTATACGAATTGGACGAATTTTGGCACAGCTCATATATTTGGCCCAAGGACGAACCCTATTGAAATTGGGAAAAATCGTTTCAGATTTAGATATAGCTCCCATATATATTTTCGTCCCATTTAAGGTAAATGGTGCACCAAAGTACCTATATTTCTTTGGATTTGCACCAAATTTGACACAGTGTACTAAATTAAATCTATAGTAATGTGTGTTAAATTTCGTGAAGATCGGTTCAGATTTAGATATACCTACGATTTTACGTAAATAGCGCACCAAAGTCCCTATATATCATTGGATTTGCACGAATTTTGACATAGCGTACTGAATTAAGTCTAGAATGATGTGTGCTGAGTTTCGTGAAAATAGCTTCAGATTTAGATATAGCTCCTATATATATAGATATTAAATGATATAGCTGCCCTATATATATATTCTAAAGTGGTGTGTGTTAAGTTTCGCCAAAATCGCTTTAGATTTAGATATAGCTCCCATATATATTTTCGTCCGATTTAATGTAAATGGTGCACCAAAGTCCCTGTATGCCCTTGGATTTGCACGAAATTTGGCACAGCGTACGGAATGATGTCTAAAGTGGTGTGTGTTAAGTTTCGCGAAAATCGCTTTAGATTTAGATATAGCTCCCATATATATTTTCGTCCGATTTAATGTAAATGGTGTACCAAAGTCTCTATATATCTTTCGATTTGCACGAAATTTGGCATAGCGCACTGAATTAAGTCTGGATTGATGTGTGTTAAGTTTCGTGAAAACCGATTCTGATTTAGAATTAGCTCCCATATATATTTTCATCCGATTTAATGTAAATGGTGTACCAAAGACCTTATATGTCTTCCGATTTGCACGAAATCCGGCATAGCGTACTGAATTGCGTCTATAGTAATATGTGATCAGTTTCATGAAAATCGGTTCAGGTTTAGATAAAGCTCCCATATACATATATTTTCGCCCGATTTTAGGTAAATGATGCTCCAAAGTCTCTGAAAATCATTCGATTTGTACGAAATTTGTCATAGCGTACTGAATTAAATCTAGAATGACGTGTGCTAAGTTTCGTGAAAATCGGATTCAGATATAGATATATAACAAACATATGTAGGATATACCCAAAGTGGTGAAGGGTATCATATAGTTGACACCGTCCGACGTTTGAACATTCATTATTGCTTTTAATTCGCTTTTAGACAGTCAAATAAGCCTGGAATTTTGGAAAAAAATATTAAGAATAATGCAAACATGTTTCGTATACATAGGTGCCGAATTTTGGTGTTTTAAGCAGTAACGCCGATTTTTTGTTATTTTTTAGACAGCCAATAATATCAACAATTTAATTCTTACCCATTAATTTTCATAATACTTTATTTATGTAATTATGATATACAAATAACATTTTTATTAGAAATTCCAATTAAAATATTTTGACAAAATATAAAAAAAAAACAATTAAATTATATTGGCAATTTGACACTTTTCGATTAAAGAATTCCATGATATGTTAAATCCATTAAATGGAATATGGCTGCCTTCATCACATCACATTTGTGCACAAAAAATGAGGATTCCACAACAATGAATGTTCGTAGAATTGTTGATTGTCAGGAAAATGGTTGGCTTGTTGGTTGTTGTGGTCAATGGTGTTGCTAGGTTCTGGACCAATCGCCGCTTCTCTGTTGCTCCTTGGTTTACCAACAAAACCTCTTCACTCCGAAATTTATAGACAGACGGCGTCAGTTTCGTTCGTTCGATTTTATATTGGTTATTATTATGACGCGACAATAATTTCCGCACACAGTGAGCAGGAAGTGATTTCAAGCGTGTATTTCGTAAGTGAAAACAATTGAGCAACAACACCAACAACAATATGTTTTTTTCGCTTATATATTACATATAAAATAAATGTAAACTTATTGGTGCGTATGTATGTGGGATGGGGGGTGGTGGAGGTTAAGTGGGACATTTGGTTGTCCGTTTTTTTTTAAACAGCAATCCTGTAAATATCGACCACATGCCGTGGCATAAATTCACTACAACATATTTTAACATTTTATGAATGGTTTTGGGGTGACGTTGTTCTACGGAAAAGAAATAAAAATGCTGCCATTTTACACTTTTCGGTTAAAGTTCAGTAAATATTATTGCTGTTGTTCTTTAACGAAATGTGAGAAGTGTTAATGATAATTGCGAGGCAAATGAAACATTTATTCGATGAGGCAGATATTACAGAGGAAACAATGCAATAAATTCTGTCAAGCTGAATTGATTTAAAGATATTGATATTGAAATTATTAACGGAAATTTTAAAAATTGGTTGAAATTTTGGAAAAATATCAAATTCGTTTGAGTGTATAGGGATTAACCCAACCATCTAATCAAAGAAGTTATTGGGGACCAAAGCAGGGCTGTACGTCAGATGAGGCATCAATTCCTCTTTTTGGATGGTTAAAATTCGTTGGTTTATGGTGCCATGTCCAATGATGAACCAACAATGAAATATGTTTTCATTCTAAATACCAAATTAAACATGGACCCATATTGACAATTTTCAGAATATATGTATGTGTGTCAGCGACCAATGTCAATTTACATGGATTTATTTCAAAGCGTTCTGCAAAAGTCGTCTTCACTTCGATAAGAAAATGCCGAAAAAACCTTTAAAATACCAAAAATTCAACAGTACAGTTTTAATGCCTTCAGAAAAAATCCTTAAAAGCTGTCGTATAATTTTTGTCTATAGAAAAACAATTTCAGCAGCTGAGGTCAAAATTATATTTTTGTTTGTAAAAAATCCTTTAACTTGACGCCCTTTTTTCTATACAAATCTGAGATCCACTTTTAGAGAAAAATATCGGAAGTTTATTTTTGATAGAAAAAAATTCTTGGAGTCACAGAACCAATTTTCTTACCATAGAAAAAATTTCGGTATGAAGACCAATTTTATATTATAGAAAAAAAAAACGCATAAAAGCTGTGACAAAATCCTTTTAAGCTGATGCCAAAGTTCGTCTATAAAATGTCCTCAGAAATAAGGCTCATTGTATCCTACACAACTATGTTGTCAGGGTATTAGACTTCGTTTGTTTGTAATGCCGCGAAATATTGGTCCTAGACCAACCTATAAGTATACCGATCGTCATATCTCGACTAGCGGAGTCGATCTAGGCATGTGTGTCCGTCCGTCCATCTGTCCATTATAATTTGTAAACACGAAATCTTGCATATAGGATGGGTTCTGGCCAAAGAAGACCCCTATTGTTTTTGGTAATAATCGGTTAATATTTAGGGAAGACATTTTTGGTAGCTCTAGAATCCTCAATTACTACCCGAACACCACGAAATTGTAAATGTTGAAGGAGATCAGGCCAAATAATAGCATGCCATGCGTGAAAAATGGAAATTTTGCATTCTATGGCGTATATAGTTGCTCCAAAAGAGCATATATCGAATATGTTGACAGTATAACCAAGAGGAGTGGTTGACATTTACATTGATACCAATTTTATTCTTTAGTATTAGCATTACCAAACTAGAGGGTGGAAATTTAGCGCTGATGGCTAGGAAACTTTCCTGGAGTTGCCTGTTATCGTCAAGGACGACGCATGATGATCAGATTATATTTAGGGGATAAAATGGTTCAAAAACTTGTTTCTCTGGTTATGGATAAGGGCATCTGACCCTAAACTGAATCTTATGGGAAGACGTGATTCAGAAAAGAGTGTATAAACATCGTTCAGTTCAGTGGTACTTGTGTAGGGTGTCATATGGTCGGCCACGTCCGACTATACTGCTCCGCTCACAGGTTTTCTACTATATGTGTTGATAAATTTTTTTTCCAAAAGTTGAGACTCAATTTTCATTGAAAAAAGCTCATAAGCCTAGGAACAATCCTCAAAAGCTGAGTTCCAAATTTGCTTCCATGAAAATACCCCTCAGAATTCTCGGGTTCTAAAAAATTCTTTGAATCTAAAGCCAGTAACTTTTCTCGAAAAAAAAAAATAAATAAAAAGATCATCATAATTATACCCTTCACCACACTGTGGTATAGGGTATTATGTCTTTATGCATGTGTTTGTAACAGGCAAAAGGAAATGGTTCCTTTTGAGAATATGCATAGAATCACTTTCTAAGTCTGTCCGTCCATGTATTTTTGTTAACAAAGTACAGGTCGCATTTGTGATCCGATTTGGATGAAATTTTGCACAGTTCACTTATTTGGTATAAGGACGAACCCAATTGAAATTGGGAAGAATCGGTTCAGATTTATATAAAGCTCCCATATGTATTTTCGTCCGATTTTAGGTAAATAGTGCACCAAAGTCCCTACATATCGTTCGATTTGCACGAAATTTGGCACAGCGTACTGAATTAAGTCTAGAACGATGTGTGTTAAATTTCGTGAAAATCGGTTCTGATTTAGATGTAGCTTCCATATATATATATATATTCGTCCGATTTTATGTAAATGGTGCACCAAAGTCCCTATATATCCTTCCATTTGCACGAAATTTGGATTTATAAGTAATTGAAGTACTCAAAATGTGGCCGAATGCAGAAAAAGACATACTGAAATAAGTGGAACCTAACATGTGGCAAGTTTCGATGAAATCTGTTTAGAATTCGATATTTGCTTTAAATTTATTTACATAATTTTGTCCCATTGTAAGAAGCATCTATATATCTGCCTAAAATTTAATGGTCCTTCAAAATTGCGACGTCTGTTAGGATTCCATCTGTTGGATATACCTAAAGTGGTGAAGGGTATCATATATTCGGCCCCGTCCGACTTTACTACTTTCCTTACTGGTTTTTTCTATCCTGGACAGTAGTTATTCTTCAGAAAGGCCCAGTTTCTTTCCATAGAACAAATCTCAGAAGGTGTGAAATAATGTGTTTCTATTGAATAACATCATCTGCATAATGAGATTATTTATTACAGAAAAAAGTCCTCAAACAAATTGGGACATTTTTTCTTCCCAAACTACCAAAATTTGGTAAGTAAAGTTGAACCCTTTTAAATTCAGATTATACAAGACTTGAATGGGCTTCTGGAAAATTTGGTGAAGATCCACTTTATGAAAATATACCAAAATTGGACTAAGATAAGGTTTTTTAGAATAACTTTCCTATAGCTCGTAATAAATCACCCTTTAAAAATATTGTCCGGTATTTAATCACGACTCTTGCGGAACAACGTTTTTCTAATCAATTGCAGTATAACCATTTAATGGTGCTCTTCGATTATGATAACAAAAAAGACAAAAATTGGACCAGATGCAGAATGCGTTGCTGCTAAACTATGTTTGTCCTAATATTCACACAACAGCGACAATTAAGGAGGAGAGTTTTCTCATTATGATAATTTCAATTATTTTTTTTTTGTCTTCAAAAACCTTGCAATTTAATGCTTGGGCCAGAATCATAAACTTAAAAATCAGCATTAGTTCTTAACTAGGTGTCGTCTTGAACTGATTATAATGGGTCATGTGGAATGTTAACGCTACGCTAATTTTAGACGAAATGCAAATTCTAATCAAATATTGTTCAACTTCAAAATAAATATTATATATGTATGTATGTCTTGGGGTTTCTTCCACAAAATAACTCATTAAAGTATAGTATTTTTCAATATAAGGTGTTCAAATGTTATATGTATATATTTATATTACTCATACACAACCCTAATAATATAAAGCACATATGCTCTCAGATTAAAATTCGTTAATTTTAGGTTAAGTTTGTAATAAGAGACCACTAAGCCAATGTAAATATATATTTATATATATCCATCTGTATGTAGACGCCCTGCATAGCAATTCACATGAGTGAATAAAAAAACCCAAATCACGACAGGTAGTTAGAATGAAATATTAAACCATACGTTATATAATATAGCAAAATTCATGTGGGGTAACAGTATCGCTTAGACATGCTCCAGTAGGTTAGGGGAACTTAGCATGAACGCATACGATTTAATTTGAATGTTGATTGTTCAAATAAAATTTGCTACAATTATTCTAAGAAATTATTGTCGAAAATATTTTCAATTAAAAAAATAATTTCTTTAGGACTTCTTTAAATTTATTACACCTTAAATTTTGCAATTGAAATTATTTACGTCACTGCCATTTGTCAATGACGAAATTTATTTATTCACCAATCTATTATCAAATGTTTTCACATAATTTATACGTAAGTGCTTATATTTCACAAAAGTTTTTTTGTACAATTGTTGTTTTGTCGCTTTTGCATAGAAATAAATTTAAGGTGTCAAGAAAATACATACATAAACGGACAGAAAATCGAAAAAAGTAAAACAACAACGAAAAAGTGTTAAAAAGGGTTGCACTTGACATTACTGGACGTGTAATATTTTGTACAATTTACTCTAATGAAAAAACGAGAAAAAAGTGGACATTTATTTTTTTAGAAATGTAAGTGTAAAACGGGGAAATTAAAAAGTGTGTCTCACTCTATAAAAAAAATCCCAACATGGAGTCCCCAAAAAGTCTATATAAAAACTTATTCCGTTTATAAAGGCTGTACTATAGAAAAACTGTTTAGAAAATGAGGTAAAATTTACTAAAAAAAGTAAAAGTATTATAAACCAAATTTTTGTTTATAAACAAAAACATAGGCTTCAGTATTTGCTAAGAAAAAAATCTTTGATTTTGAGGTCATTTTGTTGTATACAAATCTGAGGTCCACTTTTAAGAAAAAACAACAGAAAGTTTAGCAACAGTTTATTTCTAATAGAAAAAATTCTTGGTATGGTACCTTCATGTGGGAGCTCCAGGAACATCGAACACCAAAATAAAGGCAAATGCGGCTAAAATCTTAATTATTCCAATTATGTGAAAAATTTAACTAAAACGTAAAATTTTTGATGTATCATAGAAAAAATTGCTCATAAGCAGAAAATTTTCCATTACCAAATTTTTCTTCACTTCGGCGAGAAAATGTGAAAGATCCTTATAAGTTGATGTCAAATTTTGTCTATAAAGATCCTTATAAGTTGATGTCAAATTTTGTCTATAATGATCCTCCAAAAACTAACTTTCATTTTCAAGAGAAATCCTCAAAAGATGGAGTCCAAATTTCATTCCAAAAAGAGCCCTCAGAATCATAGCATCTGAACACAAACTTGGCAAATGTTAAGCAATATTAATTTCAGTACGTCGTACACATTTTTGTAGAAAACGGCCTAAAATTGGGTCTTTTGTACTTCTTTTACTTAAAATCGGACGAAACTATATATAGGAGCTATTCTAAATCTGAACCGATTTCAACAATACTAGCCACACGTTATGTGTGGCACTCCGACAAACTTTGGGTCTTAAGTGCACAATTTACATAATATCGGAAGAAAATATATATAGGAGCTAAATCTGAACCGAAACTTAGCACACACCATTCTAGATTTAATTTAGTACGTTATGCCAAATTTCATGCATATCCAAAAATATATGTGGACTTAGGTGCACCACTTACTAAATTATGTAATATATGCCAAATTTCATCCAAATCGAAAGGTATATAGGGTCTTTGGTGCACCATTTACATAAAATCGGACGAAAATATATATATATATATATATATATGGGAGCTATATCTAAATCTGAAACGATTTTCACGAAACATACCACACATCATTCTAGGTTTAATTCATTGCGCTATACCAAATTCCGTGCAAATCATAGGATATATAGGGACTTTAGTGCACCATTTATATAAAATCGGACGAAAACATATATGGGAGCTATATCTAAATCTGAACCGATTTTTCCGAATTTCATAGGGTTCGTCCTTAGGCCAAACAAATGAGCTCTGCCAATTTCATCCAATTCTGATCATAAATGCGACCTGCACTTTGTTTACAATTTAACATGGACAGACGGACGGACGGACATTCATAAATCGACTCAGAAAGTGATTCTATACAACATTGACCTGCATTAAAATTTTCTGGGGAGAAGTATCTTCTTTACAAAGAACCTGCAATGGCAAACTGCAGCCTTTTCCGTTGGAAAATACGGATGCAGGAATCAAAGTAAATTGAATTTAACCTTTATATGATGTATATATCAAAACCCTTCAAAAAACCCGGAAATGCCAAATTTCGGTTGGAAAATGTGCTTAAAATCCTGAAAGTACTGAAAATAAGGCCGTTATATGTCAGTATCCTTATAAGTCAGGACGTGAACCAATGATCATTTTCTGTGCACATATATGCCTTCCTCTAGAACCCCGAAAAACCAAGTAATTTTCGATTGGAAGATGAATTTAAATACCGAGGAACATGGATCTTAGGCATCATTTTCTGCGCAGATGTATGACAGTCAGTCAGATCATCCGGTTTTTTATGTCGAGAACTATTTTCTTTTTTCTGAAATAAGTGCTCAGAGTGACCAATTTTTTTTACGGAAACAATCCTCACTAAACCTCCAAATCCCAAGAAAAATTTGGATAATTGTTCCCTTTTAAGAAAGTGATCATTAGTTTTTTTATGCTGAGAACAATTTAATTTTAAAATTAAGAAAATGTTTTTTTTAAAAAAAAAAATAAAAAAAAATCATTGGAAAATATTCTGAAATTATGGAGTAGTTTTTATACCCTCAGCCTTATGGCTAATGAGCGTATATATTACCTAGCTGGCTTGTGACAGAACTTTCGTTCCATAAGCCGAGCTTAGGAAAGATTTCCAGGCGCTTCAGTCTTTTGTCCAGTTTTTCCAATTTGAAAGACCATTTTCGGCAATGTTGTCTTCGACTTGTTCTTTCCACCGTATTCGTGGCCTTCCCCTTTTGCGTTAACCATCAGCTGGTTCGCATAAATCTTTGACGACCTCGAAGCTGTAGTTCTCAAGTTGCACAGTTGGTCCGAGTCTACTGGACGTCTTGCGCGTTGATACCATCAGCTTGGTCTTCTCGCCGTTTACTGCCAGACCCACTTTGGCAGACTCCTTCTCAATTTGTTCAACGGTGACCGTTACCGATGGCAATGTTTGACCCATGATGTCGATGTCATCGGCGTAGGCGAGTAACATGTGTTGTTTGGTGTACAGCAGGCATGCTTACCCATATACGCTACCGTAACAGAGGGTCGATTGGTAAACATTTTTTCTCTTTCTTTCTCTTTACATTAGTCGTTTTTAATGGTGAATTCTCAGTTACGCTCGCACACACTTGCTCTCAATTTAATTTTGCCCAACACTGGTGTACAGAGTGTCATTTCTGTTCACCATTGCCTCTCGTATGACCTTTTCCAGTAGGATGTTAAAAATGTCACACGACAAACTATCACCTTGTCTGTATCCTCGTTCGGTACTAAAGGGCTCCGAGAGGTCCTTTCCGACTTTAACTGGTGATCTAGTGCCTATTAAAGTTATCCTGCATGACTTCATTTTGGCTAGGTGGAATACACTCTATACCGTCATCTCTTATTGGTTCTGGGGTATCCTCTTCACCACTACTATTTGATACCAGAAGCTTTTCAAAATGCTCCTTCCAGATCCTCAGCACGCTGTCTGTATCTGTCGCCAGGTTTCCTTCTGTATCTCTACAGGAGGATGTGCCTGCACCAAAGCCCTCGGTTTGGTGTTTTACCCGTTGGTAGAATTTTCGGACTTCATTCTGACTCCTGTAAATTTCGATTTGCTCACACTCACGTTTTTCTTGCTCTTTCTTCTTTTTTCTGAAACACTTTTCTCCTCTCTCCTTTTCTACCGATAGTTCTCCATCGCATTACATGTTGCTACAGTCCGCAGCGTTGCCCTTTTTCATATCAGTAGTATTACGACACTCCTGATCGTACCACGGATTTTTTGATGGTCTTTGGTACACAAGTGTTGCTTTCACTGCAGTTTGTAGGGAGTGGGTAATTCTCTGCTATTGTGCTTCTATATTATTATCGGGACAAGGTGTACATACCCAGAGGGTATATATACCCTCATCGAAAAATGGGGTTTGGGCCCCATGTTTCTTTGTACCAAATCCGTTTCAGAAATTTTGTGGTCAATTTACAATCGTCCGTCCGTCTGTCTGGCCGGCTGGTGCGCACGATAACTCTCGAAGAGAATTATAGATTTCATCCAAACTTTGCACATATTAATATTTCTTTCGAACTCAAGTTCAAGTTCGAAGATAGTACCTATTATCTTTACCAAACCTAGATCAAGTCGGAAGATGGGACTCATTAATCCACTCATTTTGGTACCTCCCCCACAACAGGTTAACATTTTCAATATTTATAGGTCCAATATCATGCGAACGGACTTTCGGATATGAACAAACTTTGTACAACCTATTACCTTTACCAAGCGTAGATGAAGTCAAAAGATCGGAGCAACTGGTCCACATCTTCTAGAACCACCCCCCAAAAAGGGCAACATTTTCAATATTTATAAATCCCATATTGGGCGAATGTTATGTATATTAAATTGAAGCCAATTGATTAGCCGATTTGTTCAACTTTAAATCTTTAACCTCTTTGGTAAGAACATACCTTATATAAAGCGAAGAATAAAACCGGAGTGTAATTTCGAAGACCTCCGCAAACCGACTGACACTATTTTACTTGTTTGAATAGAAAAATTTAACCCACCACTATACACCAATATTCTTTTATAAAATACATTTTTCAGAAGCCTAGAGCCTCAATGTTTAAGAAAAAAACAGTTTGTAAAATAAAAACCAGTAAGGAAAGTGGTAAAGTCGGACGGGGCCGACTATATGATACCCTTCACCACTTTGGGTAAATTCAACAGATGAATCTTAACAGACGTCGCATTTTTGATTTTCACGAAACTTAATACACATCATTCTAGACTTTATTCAGTACGCTGTACCAAATTTCGTGGATATAGAAAGGTATACAGAGACTTTGGTACACCATTTTCCTTAAATCGGACGAAAATATATATGGGAGTTATATCTAAATCTGAACCGATTTTCACGAAACTTAGCACACATCATTCTAGGCTTAATTCAGTACGCTGTGCCAAATTTCGTGCAAATCAAAAGAAAATATATATATATCTGAACCGATTTTTATGGACTTAATTTGGTGCCAAATTTCGTGCAAATCATTTACCATTTACCGTAAATCGGACGAAAATATATATGAGAGCTATATCTAAATCTGAACCGATTTTTCCCAATTTCAATAGGGTTCGTCCTTGGGCCAAATAAGTGACGTATGCCAAATTTCATCCAATTCGGATAATAAATGCGACCTGTACTTTGTTTACAATTTAACATGGACAGACGGACAGACGGACGGACGGACATGCATAAATCGACTTAAAAAGTGATTATATGTATATTCTCAGAAGGAACCATGGGTCTATCTTGATTCCTTTTGCCTGTTACAAACATATGCACAAAGACATAATACCCTGTACCACGGTGTGGTGAAGGGTATAAAAAACCAAATTACAAAGAATTTGGGGGTACCCTTATATGGGAGCTATGGCTAAAAGTGGGCCGATTTTCTCCAATTTCAATAGGGTTTGTCCTTGGGCCAATTAAGTGACCTGTGCCAAATGTCATCCAAATCGGATCATAAATGCGACCTGAACTTTGTTAACAAAAATACATGGACGGACGGACAGACGAACATGCATAAATCGACTCAGAAAGTGATTCTATGCATATTCTCAAAAGCAACCATGGGTCTATCTCGTTTCCTTTTGCCTGTTACAAACATATGACCAAAGACATAATACCCTGTACCACAGTGTGGTGAAGGGTATAATAAATAAACAAAAAAATCTTATAAAACAAAATACCATTTTTTTCCTTAAAAAATCATCAAATTTTGCCGAAATTAAATAGTAACAATATCTAAGGACAATTTGTATTAGCTTTTCTGTAGAAAAGTTAAGATCTCGCTATATATGGATACTCACGAGCTCAGTCTCATTTTTATTCCTTAGAAAAAATCTTTTAAAATCTGTGGCCTAATTTCTTCTTTATAATCCCAAAAAATATATAGTAAAGTAGATTCTCCTTAACCGATTTTGACACAATTTACTTTGCTTTTTATTCCTACTTAACATACTTATATATATTAAACACAGCATGATATGTTAGATGGCTCCTGCATCGTTTCAGGTCATGACAGAATTACTGAAGAAAAAATCAAGCTCCTACTAGAGAGACAAGCACTTTGTCATTGTCCTTTGTTTGTGGAGGATATACTTTTTTGTAGTTGTTGTTGCTGCTGAGTAGATTTCTTAAGGATTGTCAGTTACAGAGTTGTTGAACAATAATGAATAGTTTTGCATATGAATTTTGTCTCTATCCACATAAATGAAATGTAATATTTTAATGTATAGCCTTTTCTGTAAACTTTCTATTTTCTATATAATACACATATGCATTCAATTACATAGGGAGGACGAGATACACTCAAACTGTTATAGGAATATATGTTTTGCAAAAGGAAATTTTTAAGAAGGACAATAACAATTGCTATTTTGTTATGTCAATGAATATTCATTAAAGATGTTCTTATAAAACAACCAAAATATAATTTCAAGTAAACATTGACTTACATTTGTTAGTATGTGTAAAATTCGTTTTCCAAAATTTAAGCATATAACTGATACCCCCCAATTTGATTTTCAACATTAATTCTTTAGTTTTAGTCAGTGGGAAATATGTCATTTATTTCCATCCTTCAATTTTGCTTTATTTCAGACCATTTACATGACATTTTTTTTAAATTAGCATAAAAACTATTTAAAAATTGTTCAATAAATCCACTGACCACCCCGTTTATTTTTTTCCATTTGTCAGCCTATCATCAGTGTTGACAATACGTGTTTGTGTCGAACACACATTGTAAAATATTAATAATATTGAAATGCAATACAATATCCAACCACAGATATTGATTTACACAAAGCAAATATTGGCAACAAACGCATCGGGGATACGAACAAAAAGCTCATAATATTCTGCATATAAATTACCAAAAATAGGGGGATATGGGAAAATGCTCACTTTTTGTACTGTGATATTGAAATGGGGATTAATATTTTATTTTTTTTAAATGGGAAATATATTCCTCATTGGCTTATAAACCAATCAAGATTTCATATTGGCTTAAATATGCTCGTAACGAAATATAATAGGAGATATTGTACCTGAAATGTCATTCAATTAAAGGTTAATCTATGTGCAGTATGATCAATGGTTATTCCTTTTTGGAACTGTGATCATTTCGTGGTTACAAAAGTATGGGACTAAAATGTTGTTAAACCGATTTTCTTCATTTCCCTTGAAAGTCTGACATGCAAAGGTACCGCATAGTTTTCGAAATCTTTAGCCTACTCGACATAGTCCACAAGTAATTTGTTATTTTAAACATTTTCAATATTTGTATACCCTTGACCACACTGTGCTACAGGGTATTGTGCATATGTTTGTAACAGGCAAATGGAAACGAGACAGACCTAAGGTTTCTTTTGAGAATATCCATCAAATCAATCTGTGAGTTGATTTATGTATGTTCGTCTGTCCACCCGTCCGTCTGCCCATGTATTCTTTTGAACAAAGTACATATCGCATTTATGATCCGATTTAGTTGAAATTTGGCACAGCTTACTTATTTGTCCCAAGAACGAACCCTATTAAAATTGTAAAAAAAATCGATAAAGATTTAGATTTAGCTCCCATATATATGTTCGTCCGATTTCATGTAAATTGTGCACTAAACAAATAATATTTGTCAATTTGAAACCAAATTATTTGATGTATACGAAGTTTTGTGAAAATCGATTCCGATTTAGATATAGCTCCCATATATAGTTTTGTCCGATTTTAAATGGTGCACCAAACTCCCAATATTGGTCCGATTGAGACAAAAATTTGCACAGATACTTAATTATCGAAAATCGGTTCAGATTTGGATATAGCTCCCATATATATTTTCGACCGATTTAATGTAAATGGTACATCAAAGTCCCTATATATCTTTCGATCTGCACGAAATTTGGCATAGCGTACTGAAGAAAGTCTAGAATGATGCGTGTTAAGTTTCCTGAAAAACGGTTCAGATTTGCATATAGCTCCCATATATATTTTCGTTCGATTTAATGTAAATGGTGCACCAAAGTCCCTATATATCTTTCGATTTGCACGAAATTTGGCACATCGTAATGAATTAGGTCTAGAATGATGTGTGTCAAGTTTCTTGAAAATCGGTTCAGATTTAGATATAGCTCCCATATATATTTTCGACCGATTTAATGTAAATGGTGTATCACAGTCCCTATATATCTTTCGATTTGCACGAAATTTGGCGTAGCGTACTGAATAAAGTCTAGAATGATGTGTGTTAAGTTTCCTGAAAAACGATTCAGATTTAGAATTAGCTCCCACATATATTTTCGTCCGATTTAATGTAAATGGTATACCAAAGTCCCTATATATCTTTCGATTTGCACGAAATTTTGCATGGGGTAATGAAATAGGTCTCGAATGGTGTGTGTTAAGTTTCGCGAAAACCGGTTCAGATTTGGATATAGCTCCTATATATTTTTTTTTGTCCGATCTTATATGTCCGATCTTATATAAATGGCGCATCAAACTCCCAATATTGGTTCGACTGAAAAAAAATGTTGCATAGAGAGCTGAATTAGGTCTAGATTGATATATGCCAAGTTTTGTTAAAATCGGTTCAGATTTAGATATAGTTCCCATATATATTTTAGCCCGATTTTATGTATATGGCGCACCGAGTAGTCTTTGTTTGTTCTATATTCAGGAAATCTAGCAGCGGGTTTAGTCAGATTGCTTTGTAAATGGTGGACCATAGATACTCTTGTTGTTATTGAAATCGGCTCAGATCTTGATATAGCTCTCTCATAATTTTTTTTCCGATTTTATGCAAATGGAGTATTTTGGATTTGATGTCGAGATACATTTTGGATAGCGCACCGTATTGCAACATACCATATGGGGGATGCCACGGTGGCTCAAATACGTCGATTTATACAAAGATCTTATACATATTTTGCTCGATGATTGACATTAAATTTGTCATAAATTTCAGATTGGTATGTGTATAGGTTGTTTTAATTTAGTTCAAATATCTATGTACTTCATGCAGTTAATTTCGTCCGATCCATTTCAATGGTCCCACAAAGATGCTGTGGCTATTCTATCTACAGGATATTGTACGTATGAGCATCTCTTGCAAGTACCCAAAGTGGTGAAAGGTATCATATAGCCGGCCGACTTTTCAACTTTCCTTACTGGTGTTTACTTGACAAAAATTATTTTTTTTTTTAAATTGTAATACAAATTTAAAACAAAAAAAAAAAATCCACAGATTTAAATTCGCAACAACCATTGTCGCAAATTTCTTGCCACATTGATTTTTAAAAATTCATTACACGAATTTAATTTTTGGAAACCAAAAATTCATTAATATTTCGATAACCACAAATCCGTTCATGTAGAAATGCCATTCAATAATATGTTTTTGGGAAATTTTCACACGTTTCGGACAGACCTCAAAATTTTCAATTTAAAATTAATTTACAAATGAAACGTAACGGACTTGCAGTAATCGAATACAAATCCAACTGTTGTTATGTTTCTGCTTTCTATTTTTTTTCGTTGTTTTGACAAATCTGTGAAAATATTTTAATTATTGTTTTTGGTGGTCAGTCAGACTGTCAATAAATTAGAACTCAGTTGTTGTTCATATTTTGTTGTTGTTGTTGGGGTTTCTGGAACAAATATATCTAAAGCTCTGTGAAATGTTTCGATAGACATTTGTGTACATATGCGAAAATTAATTATAACATTTATTATAGTTTTGCAAAAAAGTTGTATAATTTAACATATATGAATTTGAGGTGAACAACTGTAATTAATTTGTGCATATGTGTGTTTGCGTTTTCTGCTTTTGTTCTATTTATAGCGAAATTGGATGGCGTGAAAACGTATATGCGTATGCGACGTGTGCCCAATCATCTGCAGGTGAAGGTCATCAAATGGTTCGATTACCTGTGGCTGACGCAAAAATGTTCCGACGAGGAACGTGCCGTATCATGTCTTCCTGATAAATTAAAGGTAAATATATGTGTATGGATTTTTATCATATTTATGTGTGTTTATAAGCGAAAATTCAATTTGACAAAGATTTTTTGGGGGTTTGTTAAGAGAACAAATTTGTTGTATTTTTTATGAGTTATTTTATGGGAACAAATGGTGCTCAATTGAAAGATAACAGGACCAACATAACGAATAAATTTTCAAATCAACGTATTTAAAATAATAAAAAACAACAAAATACGTGAATTTTTTTTAAAGAATATTTTTTTCAGAGACCAATACAAGGCGTGGATTTTTTAAAAAATATTTTCTCAGGGACGAATAAAAGGCGTGGATTTTTAAAAAAAATATTTTTGTTTCAGGGACCAACACAAGGCGTGGATTTTTTAAAGAATATTTTTTCAGGAACCAATACAAGGCGTGGATTTTTTTAAGAATACTTTTTCAGGGACCAATACAAGGCGTGGATTTTTTAAAGAATATTTTTTCAGGGACCAATACAAGGCGTGGATTTTTTAAAGAATATTTTTTCAGGGACCAATACAAGGCGTGGATTTTTTAAAGAATATTTTTTCAGGGACCAATACAAGGCGTGGATTTTTTAAAGAATATTTTTTCGAGGGACCTATACAAGGCGTGGATTTTTTAAAGAATATTTTTTCGAGGGATCTATACAAGGCGTGGATTTTTTAAAGAATTTTTTTTTCAGGGACCAATACAAGGCGTGGATTTTTTAAAGAATATTTTTTTAGGGACCAATACAAGGCGTGGATTTTTTTAAAGAATGTTTTTTTTCAAAGACCAATACAAGGCGTGGATTTTTTAAAGAATATTTTTTCAGGGACCAATACAATGCGTGGATTTTTTAAAGAATTTTTTTCAGGGACCAATACAAGGCGTGGATTTTTGAAAGAATATTTTTTCAGGGACCAATACAAGGCGTGGATTTTTAAATAATATTTTTTCAGGGACCAATAAAAGGCGTGGTTTTTTTAAAGAATATTTTTTCAGGGACCAATACAAGGCGTGGATTTTTAAATAATATTTTTTCAGGGACCAATAAAAGGCGTGGTTTTTTTAAATAATATTTTTTCAGGGACCAATAAAAGGCGTGGTTTTTTTAAAGAATATTTTTTCAGGGACCAATACAAGGCATGGATTTTTTAAAGAATATTTTTCAAGAAGCCACAAGGCGTGGATTTTTTAACGAATATTTTTTCAGGGACCAATAAAATGCGTGGATGTTTTAAAGTGTTGATGTTTGTTGTTTGACCCATTGAATCCCAAACTGTCTCACTTCATTTAGAATTGTTGACCAGCAGTGCCAAATACCATATCACCTATGAGTATCATGCAGGAATATTGTTCACAAAAACAATAACCAAAAAACAACTAATTGTTCTTCATCGACGGACTTAATAGAAGTGTGTGCTGCAATGTCCGTAAATAAAATTGCATTTCCATGTTACATACTTTGTTTTTGCCTTATGTGATTTTTTTTTTCAAAGTGACATGATATGAGTGGTAGCCACAACAAAAAGCAAAGTGAAACAAATAGTTACGACAATCATGATTTCCTCAAGCCATGTTATTGGCAGTGCCATTTAACACATATATGTATGCCCACACAGGACAGAAAGTGATATCCTGTGAATTTTAGGATGGAAAATGTGTACAAGGTTACAGTGGTTCCAAAATATGTACCAGAGTATATATACTTCATCCAAGGACATTATAGGAATTTTATTTGGGGAATGAATGAGAATGAGGACACTATTTATTTGGGGCTCTATCCATGTTCACTGTTTACTATGTTCGAACTCTCTTCAATGCTGGCATTTATAATGCATTTTGCTTTCCAGCATCACATCGCACCAGAAAATATGTTTTATTATATTTGACATTATTTAAATGGACTTTAAATTGATATTTTACTGTAGATCCCTGAAGGCTATAATAAAACCTAGGCGGGTTGATCTAGCTCCAAAAAATTTCTAAACTAACTTTCAATGTTTTTTTTTCCTTTTTCTTTCTTCCCAATCCTGCTACCCTGGCTACTTGTTCATTTTGTTCGCCCACAGGCTGAAATAGCAATTAACGTCCATTTAGATACCCTAAAAAGAGTGGAGATATTTCAAAATACCGAAGCTGGTTTCCTGTGTGAATTGGTATTACGATTGCGTCCGGTACTATTTTCACCCGGTGACTATATTTGTCGCAAAGGTAAGTCATACGCACCACCCATCCAATTCCAACCCAAAAAAAATTTTTGTTGTTTTTGTTGGCAACATAATTGCCATATACGAGTATATTGCATTTCAATGAGTGTGTGTGTGTGTGTGAACGTTCATTTTTATCCAACAATATATTAAATTGTATTTTCTTTATCTTTTTTTCTTCCGTTATTTTCTCTTTCCATAAATATTTAAACGCAAACATCAATATCTCAATGAACTGTCGGTGTGTGATGGATCCAATAAATACACCAATTTTTTGGGGGATAAATTTATCATTTTTTGTTGAATTTTCTTGTCTCCTTTATTTATTTGCTCTTCTTTGAAATATTTATCCACTGAAAATTTAATGCAATTCTCTCGCTGATGTGGATTTTCGGAATGTGCAACAACTGGCTGGATGGCTGGCGAAAAATACCAAAAAACACAATTTCATATCGTTCTGATGCTGATGATGATGACGGTATTGGTGACGAAACTTCATATCTGCTCTACAACATTGTATTACGTTCCATGGATTATCTATGTGTGTGTACCACTCACATGCCTTTACTCACTGGCTGGTTGGTCTGTTCCTGACACTTGGGATATTTAACATTCGAACAACTTAACACTCGACGGGTGCTACTGCTGTTGAACCTATGAACGAAACGAATTCGTGCTGCTTGCCCTACTACCGGGATAAAACTTCCAATGTTGATTGTACGTTGTTGTGTGTGTGTTATCGCCTCGTTGTCGCTGTTTTTTTTAATATGGCTGAAATTGGTGGATTTGTGTTGGTGATATGCAATCACTTTCCACTAATTTCGCCCCCATTGGCTCGGTGACACACCCAAAATAACGAAAATCTACTTAAACGAATTGCATGGGCAAAACTCATGGATAAACAAACAATCAACAACATATGGAACAACTTTACGGCTGCTACGTTCACCGAACACATGTGATGGTGTTGGACACCTTTGGCCTGTTGAACACACACGTACACACACTCATCGCCACCCCCGAACACTTTTACAAATTGCTCAATAAATCACCTGGCTGTGTGGACACCGCAAACTGTAAAAACCACTTAATAATTCATCTTACCAACTTTACTTTTAATGCAACACCAACACCATCCGAACGAACGACCGACCGACCGACCAAACACCAATAACATCCGGTCAAATGAATTTAACCAAAAAAATACTGCCGATCAACTCGTCGTCACCAATGTATACCCCCCTACTTTGGTCTCCTACTTAACGCCATGATGGTTAACCCAAACCAGGTGAAGTGGGCAAGGAAATGTACATCGTTAATCGTGGACGCTTGCAGGTGGTAGCCGACAATGGTAAAACCGTAATGGCTTCATTAAAGGCAGGTTCCTATTTTGGAGAGATTAGCATATTAAATATGGGCACAGCAGGTAAAGAACTTGGTAAATATCAGTTTTAGGCTGCCAGGCGGATCAATACAATGCAAAAAAAAAACAGAAATTTTTAAATTCAAATTTTAAATGAATATTAATTTATGAAAAACAAAAACAAAATATGTAATTATATCTTACTGAATAAGAAAAACAATCAATATAGTTTTTCAATTATATTTTTATAATACTCTCTGCAAACAACTCCCACAAAACTCTCACGTAGAAGAATCCCTGACCCCCAAAAATTCCTTCTACACTATGTGTCTGATAAATGTTTTTACTTTACTCAACAATATTTTTCCTATAAGTGTGTGTGTGTATATCTATAGTTTTAAGAAATTTTTATTATTATTGAATCCAATATTTACATACATATTTGTGCAAGTGAATGTTTGTGTGTTCTATGTGTGTGTGTCCGTGTTTGTTTTCACAAACTTGCTAAGTCAATATTATGGCATAAAGCCTACATTCAAAATAAACTGGATGTTGTTATTGTAGTGCCTGTAATGTGATTTTAATTTTCACAAATATACATACATTCACACAAATACAATTAGACAATAAGGATATCATCAATGGCAATAGACGTTTGAAGAGGCCTTAACTGAAATTAAAAAAGAAATAATAGGTTTTTCTATTTTTCTATATTTTTTTAAACACATTTTTTAAAGAAATATTAAAAAGAACCAGAACCGTATATTTTAAGACTCAAAAACTGAAATCCAAAGCGTGATTTTTGAAATTATACTTTTTAAGGATAACTAACGTAAGCTGGTTTTTAAATTTTCTGAAGAATAAGAACCAATTTTAAAAATTAAACAAGTGAAAACCCGTTAAGTACGGCCGGGCCGAACTTTGGATACCCACCACCATAGGTATACTGACAGATACTTGAAATGAAAATATAGGGAACATACCAAAAAAGTGAATCTATGCCGATAATTGTAGCAACCGGTTTATGTAAACCATTGTGTACACTAAATACAAATTTCAGTAATTTGTAATGAAAACCCCAAAGGGTGGACTGATGCTAATAACGTATGGTAGAATATACAATCCTCAAATTTCTGCAATTTAGATTACAAAGTTAGATTACATACTGTAGGAATTAGCGAATATTTGGCGTTATAGTTCTATTTCAACTATTTCAGAGCGCTCGCGTGCCGTGTATTGGTTCATGGTAAAAATCAGCTTGGACTGACGCTTCAAACGCGGTATGTCATTAAGCGATTTGACATCTCTGTCAAATGTTATAGCGTTGCCAGATGGGTCCGTCGAATATGGGCAACCCTGTATTGGATAAGAAAACACAAAACTTTTTATTTTCTACGGTGGTCGTTTTCAGGTCTTCTATGGAAAAAAACCTTCTGGTCTTTTATGGACCTGATTTTCTGGTCTCTAGGAAAAAAATAATGTCTAACCTTATAATCGCGAGTAGGCCTTTAGATCTTCTTTTCATGTCCAGAAGACCATTTGGACTTCTAAAGAAAAATCCACCTGGTCTTTTATTGTGAAGTTGTGGTTGTTTTTTTTTTCGAATGGAAGCTTTCTATAAACAAGACCTTCTTATTTTATATCTGAGTTCTGTAAAGAAGACCTTCTTATCGTCTGGGTGTCATAAGCTTCAGGGAGATCTTCTGTTCTCTTTACGGAAAATATCATCTATCGAACAATTATTTTGTTCTTCTATAGATAACACATTCTGGTATTCTATGGAGAAGTCATTCAGATTTTCTATAAAGAGGATTTTGAGGCTCGAAATCTTCTTCCACATAGAAGAGCACAATGTGGAAGAAGATTTCGAGCTCTACTATGTGGAAAAGGAAGAGTTTCAGCTATTCAAAGAGGAAGAAAAAGACCTTCAGCTCTTCTATGAGGAGAAGAAGACCTTCAAGCGTGCAACGAAGAAGAAGACCTTCAGCTTTTCGATGAGGAAGAATAAGACCTTCACTTCTTCTAAGAGGATAACACATTCAACTCTTCTATGAATATGAAGAAAATCTGCAGCTCCTCTATGAAGAAGACCTTAAGCTTCTTTGAGGATGAAGAACACCTTCAGATTTTCTATGAGGAAGAAAAAGAAGCTCTTCTATGAGGATGGAGAAGAACTTTAGTTTTTCTATGAGGAAGTATACCTTCTTCTATGAGACTATCTTGAACTCTTCTATGACGAAGAAGGCCATCTATGAAGAAGAAAAAATATCGTATTTTTTCGTTCAATTTTCTTCAGTATTAAATAACGCTATTCATTTCCCTTAAAAATAATTCCTCCCCATTCATGATAATTTCACTTAATCCCCAGTTTTTTCTTTCTACTTTTGGTATTTACCTTAAGGATATCATCAGTTTGCCATTCATCTGCCGATATAATTATACTTAAATATTATTTCCCCCCGAAGTATTAAAATATTGTTAATGTGTCACCGTTAATATTAATTAACATAAATCGATAGCATTTAACGGTTAATGCCAGCATAAATTCATTAAGATTTCCCTTAATGAAATGTGTTATTGTAGGCATTCGTGATGGTTCGCATTTTTTTCTTTTTTATTCGTATTTATTTTGTTTTATTCATAAAATGCACTGCATGTTTTTGGAGGTTTTCGTAGAAGAGAAAAAATATAAAATAACACATACAAATGTAATTACATCTCATTACAGTTGCATATTAAAATTAATGTTGTGGCTGGGCCCGATAATGGTCAAGTGGCGAATGTATGCGATTTTTCAATACAATTATTGCGAATTAAAATAAGAAAATAATAATTTCGTTTTATGAAAATATACGTTTATTGAAAATATTAATTTATTGTATGCAATGATTATTGAGATGGGGTAGATAATATGACTTAAGGAAGGTTAAGGACTGTGTTGCGTATGAGTGGTAAAGCGTGTTGTTACGTATACGCCATGAAACGAGAATATAGATTTAAATGCATTATTTTGTTAATATGTACAATTGAATATAATTTTTCAATATTATTATTACTAGTGCAGACTTCTATTAATGCTAACTAATCTCTTTCTTTTTGCAGTAGCGAGTATTTCGCTCAAACCAATTGTCAAAGAACTTTTTCCACTCCCAATGAGACTGAACCAAAGCATTGAATTTCAATGTTTCAAAGTCATCTTTTGACGACGCATGTATTTCTTCATGTGCTGGAATAAGTTTCCTTTTTTGGAAAAAAATGCGTTGATTTTGAACATCTAAGAACACCCTGTCCTTGCTTACGCGAAACAGTTTCCACATGCCCATAATTTCGGAAAAAACCGTTGATGTGATTCTTCCATGCATTGCGATATTTCACCATATAAAAATGAGGAATACCAAATTGCAGCTCCTAATTGCTGATAAGAAGATTTGCCACCCAATGAAAATCCAATATATCAACTTATACCCAATACGTTTAAAAAGCATATCCGTGACCCTCAAAATACAATTGTCCGTAAAGACACAGACTCATCTCCGAAGACTCCTTTGTTAAGAACACTTTCCCATCAGATCGTCTATAAAGGCTACGTTAATATAAATACCTTCTGAACTTCAGCTGATATATAAGGACTCACTTAGCTTCAGACCGTAAGATAGATATGAAGATTTCCGGAACCTCAACCTTGGACTCCGATAATATTGACTATGAAGCAGATATACCCTTCAGTTCGTGTATAAAGACAATGTTCAACTTGGCCATATCTTCCATCGTCCTCAGCTCGTCTATTGAGACTACCTTCTGTTCGATTATAGATAACTTTCAGCTCCCTTCGTCTAGAAATACTGCATTTAGCACGTCTATAGACAATCAATTAAGTTTGTCTCCCTTCAACTCGTCTATAGAGATTCCCTTCAGGTCATTTATAGAGGCTCCCTACAGCTCATCTAAACAGACTTCCTTCAGTCTATAGGGATTCATTTGTAGAGATTCCCTTCATGCCATTTAAAGAGCCTCCTTTCAGCTTATCTATGAGAATCGGTTCAGCCCGTGTATAGAGATTCCCACCAGCTCATCTGTAGAGACTCCCATAAACTCGTCTATAGAGACTACCTTCAGCTCATCTATGGAAATTCCTTCCAACTCATCTATAGAGACTTTCTTCATCCAACAGCTCATCTCAGGGAGACTCTATCTCTTCAGTTTTTATAGGGAATCTCTTAAGCTCAACTATAAAGACTACCTTCTGTTCGTTTATAGATAACGTCTATAGAGATTCCATTCAGTTCGTCTGTAGCAATTCCCACCAGCTCATCTGTAGAGACTCCCTCCAGCACATTTATAGAGAATCTCAGAATCTTGTTTGTAAAAAATCCCTTCAGTCCATCTATTCAGATTCCCTCCTGCTCATCTATAAAGACTTCCTTTTGTTAGTCTATTGTGACTACCATCAATTCATCTATAGAGACTTCCCTCAAGGCTCCTGCTCGTCTATGAGAATCTGTTCAGCCCAATCGGTCTGTATTGTGACCCAGGTCTTTATAAAGACCAATTGGTCTGTATAGAGACTCCAGGTCTTTATAAAGACCAATTGGTATTGGGTCTCCACGTCTTTATAAAGATCAATTGGTCTGTATGGAGATCACAGGTCTCTATAGAGACCAATTGGCCTGTGTAGGACAAAGGTCTCTATAAAGACCAATTGGTCTGTGTGGAGACCAAAGGTCTCTATAAAGACCAATTGGTCTGTGTGGAGACCAAAGGTCTCTATGAAGACCAATAGGTCTGTGTGGAGACCAAAGGTCTCTATAAAGACCAATTTCTGTGTGTGGAGACCAAAGGTCTCTATAAAGACCAATTGGTCTGTGTGGAGACCACAAATCTCTATAAAGACCAGTTGGTCTCTATAATCTCTATAAAGACTTATTTATAGGGATCTGGGGTCTCTATACATACCAATTTATAGTGAACAACCACTGTCACACATAGGGTATATCATTAAATAGGGGATGCATCAAAACGTTGAACGATGTTCAATACCGATTGCTTTAGTATTCGAAGTGTTACAAATGGAATGTTAATTTTAATATACACTAGAACTTATGGTAAATGAATTATCTGAACCTCATCCTGCGTAAATCCTATGAATATTGTATTTTTTCTTATTTCCTTTTTGCAACATCTCCCCACATATTAAACACATTCTGTGGCCTATCTTAAGCTTTAATGACTTTGTGAAATTGTTCTTTAATTGAAAATGGATTTATAGCTCCATCCACTCCATCATTATAATGGATTTTCAATAGCTGCAATTTTTATTATGCTGATATGCAACATTTTATCTCCTCCATTGGTCATTTAGGCCGTAATCATATTTTCATAAATTATGAGGAACTGCAGTGAATGTGAATGAAGCCATGGATAGGAGTGGTTTCAGTATTAAAATTCCTAGAGGCACGGATAAAAAGCAAAATAATATAACTATAATTTTTTTCCAATAATCTACAGTAAATATGTAACAACAACAAAAAATCCATTAAAATTATTTTTCACTCAGAATTATATTGATTTGCATTACACGCTGCCTATAGGCCCAAATACTAGTCATGTTTCATATACCAACAAAGAGAGATGGGGAGAAAGGATATCCAGAATAACCACAGCTGTCATATCAATGGACGTTTAATATGGTTATAATTACCAATAATGATGCATAATGTTGCATGTTATTACAGGGCATGTAGTGTCGAGCAGAGGATATCATCACGGAACACCGAAGCTATATTTCCTCCCCTCCCTTCCGCCATACAATACAGATGTGGTAAACCCAAAGGGATATTTTTCCACTCGGATATGGAATACTACTACTACAACTGCTTGTCCAACAAACCGTTGCGTTATGTTGTATGCAACATTTCGCCGTCTCTGCCGCAGCTGTAATGATGTGCTAGTATGTCGAACCCAACACATTGACATTGGTGTTGATGTTGGCTACGACTAAACTCCAATTACGTGTAGTTCTGTAAAATTGCTTTACAAAATAAAAACCAAAAAAAAAAAAAAAATATTTTTATGGCAATTAAGAATTGCCTTAATGAGGATGTGTAAAAATGTACTTTATGACAGCTATGAAAATCACTTACAAACACAGATATAAGTATATGCGAATGAGTACCCTCAGAGAGAGAGAGATTTTTAAATATATACATTTGCATATATGAAAATGCATAAAACAATTAATTAAATGTTTTTGTAGCATCATTGTTGTAATGTTCGGCATAATGCGTAAGTGTCCTCCGTTCGACACCATAATTGTGTGTACAATGAAAATTATTTGTTACATTTGTTAAATATTCGAATTATTGTTGTTGTTCTTATTATTATATTATTAAAATAATCTGAGTATCTCTTGAAAAACAATTTGTTACAAATTAATTCGTATAAACAGATATTGTAATATTGTAAATCAGTTTGTTGTAATCTTGTGTGTGGTATGTGTCCGTATTTAACGGAATTCAAAAACTTTTGGAAATTAAGCCGAAAAAAAGCATCTGTCCCCTCTTTCTCTCCCTCTGCTATGGGCCTATTTATATTTTAAAATATGTGTAATTTATAAATAATGTAATTAGAATCTTAAAATTTCGCAGATGCATCGCTACTGATGAGCAGACAATTCTGTAAATAGATTAGTACGTATCTCGAATTCTGGACCAATTTGAAACCAGTGCCGACGGATCTAAATATCGAGTTATAACTTGGAAACTTGGTATTGATCCACTTTTTCGAGTAGCTCCCGTACATCTGAAACTCAATATTCCGTATTTTGAGGCTTTTGGGCACGTTTTTCAATCAAATTAGCGGTAATTTGCTATTTTGGGTACAAAATAATCCTACTAAAAATTAACTACATTAGTCAATGTTTCAGTATAACTCTCATAAAACAGTACACCCTAACATTCCGTATATTGAAGCTTTTGGTCACGTTTTGCAACAATATTGCTTCTAATTTGATATTTTGGATTATATTTTAGCAAAAAATGCCTCAATGAAAAACATCAATTACCATATTTGATTTTTATACATTACACAACTATGTTGTCAGGGTATTATAGCTTTGTGCAGCCCCAAAAGTTTGTAATGCCGCGAAATATTGGTCCTAGACCCACCTTTAAGTATACCAATCGTCATATCTCGACTAGCTGAGTCGATCTAGACATGTGTGTCCGTCCGTCCGTCTGTCCATTATAATTTGTAAACACGATACAGGCCACAGTTATGGACCAATCTTCACGAATTTTTGCATGTAGGATGGGTTCTGGCCAATGAAGACCCCTATTGTTTTTGATAAAGATCGGTTAATATTAAGGGGATGAAATGGACCAAATACTAAATTTTTTCGGTTTTTCTGTTCGCTCCAGAGGCCGCAGTTATGGTCCGAACATCGTGAAATTTTACATGGAGAAGGGGATCGGGGCTAAGAATATGCATGCCTGTTTTGATAAAGGTCGGTCAATATTTAGCGGGTCAAATGGACCCTGACTTTTGTGTGAAAAATTACAAAATTTTTATTCTGGAACGTATATACTTGCTCCTGAAGGACATATACTCGAGATGTTGATAGTATGTCCAATATGAGGTGTTGACCTTCAAATTATATGGCTGTATGTACTCCGACGCGGGAGTTATACGTAATTAAGTAAAGGTGACTATGTGCATATTATTACTATTACTCCATTAGTGGACGGAAATGTCGCGCTCATCGCTTTGAAATTGTACATGAAGTTCCGATTATGGTCAAGGACGACGCCTATAGTTTTCGGTGAAGTTTAGATTTCATTCAGGGGGTGCAATGAACCGAAAACTTTAATTTTGTCAGATTTTCTAGTCGCTTTAGAGGCAATTATTATATACAGAACATCATATATTTTACAAGGTGAAGGGGATCTGACCAAATACTTAGAGCGGCTGTTTAGATGATGATCGGTCAATTTTTCGAGGGTCAAATCAACCAAAACCTAAAGTGACCATGCAAGACTTAGAAATAGGAGATGTTGATCTATAATCTGTAAATAAAAAAGGTTGCAAATATCACGAAATATTGCCCAGGCTCAGAATATAGAACCGCAGAAAGTGTGCTTTTCGTGGTAGTTGTGTAGGGTGTCATATGGTCGGCCCCGTCCGACTATACTGCTCCGCTCACTGGTTTTTAATTGGATATCAACCAATGATTTGAAATTGCCATCATAGAAGGATCACGGCGCACTTTGGATATTATAAAGTTTTTAACCGAATTTTCTCATCGAATAGTCTATAATTTGCCATATTGAATTCCTAGTGAATAAAAAACTTATTTCCTAAAAATATTCAATGCTTTATTTTTAACACGTAAAAACGTCGCCGGGCCGAATATTTTATACCTTCAACACGTGATTTGTTTTCAAAATTCCTTAAGTCGGTCGGGATATTTATATGTGAGCAATGTTATTGCATTATCTGGTAGTACTGAATATCAAAAAAGGTGGAACTTTTATGTGGGAATTATATAAAAACTTGGACTTACATTGAAAATGTTGCGTACAAAATGAGTTTTACCCTCTAATGGCGAAATCAAGCAAAAACCTTTAAAATACTTAAAAAGTGGGAGTAACCTTCTAAGGAGGTTATATTAACACTTGCTTTTATATTGATCATTTTCGATATATATGCATATAAATCAGCTTTCCATAAGCCTTTATAATAATTACAGCCTTTATATAAATTATGCCAAATATGCTATCGTACCGTTCTATGGTAGCTCTAATAAAATACAAAGTGGAATTGATAATATTTGGTAGGAAGATTTATAAAAATCAAATTAGAAAGAATTTTGGTAGAAAGCCATGCCCAAACCCCCAAAATACCGGAGTACCGGAAACTTCGGCCACTCCTGATAATTATTGTTTTAATCGGAAATTAATTGAAACTCCTTTTCAATCACACCAAAATACCGAACTTTCTGGTGTGTCGTTATATTGGGGTTCCCTAAAAGCTGGACCAATATCGATAATTTTTAATAGGAACATTTACTACCATACCAGAACCCAAAATAACAAATTACAACCATTTAGGCAGAAACTTGTGCCCAAAACCATCAACATATCGAATATTGTGGGTATCGTTATATGGGGACTATACCAAAACATGCACCGATATGCACCATTTCAAACACCAACCACCCTACGAATAATAGCAATACCAATTTCAAAGCTCTGTATAAAATATTGATGGACGGACACACATAAATCGACATAGAATTTAATTCTGATCAAATATATATATATATATATATATATATATACTTTATGGGGTCTCCGATAAATCCGAACGATCACAATAGTTCGTCTAGACCGAACTTAACGACTTTTTGAAAGGTTTTTATACCCTTCATCAGACGGTGGCACAAGGTATTACGTCTTTGTGCATATGTTTGTAACATGCATAAAGAAACAAAATAGACCCATGGTTCCTTTTGAGAATATGCATAGAATCATTTTCTAAGTAGATTTATGCATGGCCGATTTGGATTAAATTTGCCACAAGTCACTTATTTGGCCCAAGGACGAACCCTATTGGAATTTGAGAAATTCGGTTCAGATTTAGACATAGCTCCCAAACATATTACGGTCCGATTTAATGTAAGTGGTGCACAAAAGTCCATATATTTCGATTTGCACAAATTTTGGTACATCGCACTAAATTACGTCTAGAATGATGTGTGCGAAGTTTTGTGAAAATTTATTCAGGTTTAGATATAGCTCCCATATATGTATATCGTCGTCGGATTTTATGTAAATGGTGTACCAAAGCCCCTTTTTTTCTTTCAATTTGCACGAAATTTGGCATAGGGTACTGACTTAGGTCCAGAATGATGTGTGCTAAATTTCGTGAAAATGTGTTCGCGTATCTCCCATATATATTTTCGTCCGATTTAATGTAAATGGTGCACCAAAATCTCTATACATCTTTCGATTTGCATGAAATTTGGCATAGCGTACTGAATTGAGTCTATAATGAGATGTGTTAAGTTTCGTGAAAATCGGTTCAGATTTAGATATAGCTCCCATATATATTTTCGTCCGATGGTGCACCAAAGTCCCTATATATTATTCGATTTGCATGAAATTTGGCATAGCGTACTTAATTGTGTCTATAATGATGTGTCTTAAGTTTCGTAAAAATCGGTTTAGATTTAGATATAGCTCCCATATATATTCTTCTGATTTAATGTAAATGATGCACCAAAGTCTCTGTGTCTCTTTAGATTTGCACGAAAATTGGCATAGCGCACTGAATTGAGTCAAGAATGATGTATGCTAAGTTTCGTAAAAATCAAATCCGATTTACATATATTTTTCCGATTTAATGTCAATGGTGCACAAAAGTCCCTATATCCCTTTGGATTTGCACGAAAATTGGTATAACGCACAGAATTAAATCTAGAATTTTATGTATTAAGTTTCGTGAAAATTGGTTGAGATTTAGATATAGCTCCCATAAACATATATTTTCGTCCGATTTTATGTAAATTGTGCGATAAAAACACACTTGGGTCCGATGTACTGAAGTTAATATAAATTAATCTCTGACAAGTTTCGTTGAAATTTATGTTAGGCGGTTCACTTTCAGATAACCTATATTAAGCCATAAACTAAGTTAAGAAAAATTGGTGATGCATTAAAACCCTTTCAGAACAATTGTGGTCAATTTATAAATTAAACTTGTACCTCCCCACAGATGGCCCCCTTGTTGATAACAACATATCACTGACTGAACATGTAAAGGCAATAAGTCCATATTTTACAACTTTACAGGAGGAGGAGAAAATGGGTCGGAGAAAGTCCGGAAATTTTAACCGAAGGCTTTGGTGAAGGCACATCCTCCTGTAGAGATGAAGACGGAAACCTGGTGACAGATACAGATAGCGTGCTGGGCATCAGGAAGGAGCAGTTTTCAAAGCTGCTGGTATCAAATATTGGAGGTGGATAAGATACCCCAGAACCAATAACAGATGACGGTATAGTGTATGACAATGA
>NW_026881810.1:0-37238 GCF_032173495.1 Musca vetustissima
GATGACCCGTTGAAAAAATATTCTTTAAAAAATCCACGCCTATTGATGATGACCCGTTGAAAAAATATTCTTTAAAAAATCCACGCCTATTGATGATGACCCGTTGAAAAAATATTCTTTAAAAAATCCACGCCTATTGATGATGACCCGTTGAAAAAATATTCTTTAAAAAATCCACGCCTATTGATGATGACCCGTTGAAAAAATATTCTTTAAAAAATCCACGCCTATTGATGATGACCCGTTGAAAAAATATTCTTTAAAAAATCCACGCCTATTGATGATGACCCGTTGAAAAAATATTCTTTAAAAAATCCACGCCTATTGATGATGACCCGTTGAAAAAATATTCTTTAAAAAATCCACGCCTATTGATGATGACCCGTTGAAAAAATATTCTTTAAAAAATCCACGCCTATTGATGATGACCCGTTGAAAAAATATTCTTTAAAAAATCCACGCCTATTGATGATGACCCGTTGAAAAAATATTCTTTAAAAAATCCACGCCTATTGATGATATGAAAAAATATTCTTTAAAAAATCCACGCCTATTGATGATGACCCGTTGAAAAAATATTCTTTAAAAAATCCACGCCAATTGATGATGACCCGTTGAAAAAGTATTCTTTAAAAAATCCACGCCTATTGATGATGACCCGTTGAAAAAATATTCTTTAAAAAATCCACGCCTATTGATGATGACCCGTTGAAAAAATATTCTTTAAAAAATCCACGCCTATTGATGATGACCCGTTGAAAAAATATTCTTTAAAAAATCCACGCCTCTTATAATCCTGTCATGTAATTTCCAATAGACACATAAATGTCTAAATTTCAGTCGTTGAAATTAATTCATCAATTTTGGACTTGTTTTAATTACCCCGTCATTATTGTTTATTAATTAATAACAATGACATTGTTGACAAATTAATTAGTTGTGTACGTATGAGTGTGTTAGTTGTTATATAAACTCAGTACGCATTATGTAACCGAACTTACCTTGTAAAGACCCCACAGTGATAGAAGGCAATACGAGACGATAATAAGCGATTTCCATTTGGGCGGAAAACAAAAAGTGGTGGCCACTACGAAGGGTAAAGCACCTGTAAAGAAAAAATCGGAAATTAAAAAAATTACACACACACATTAAATAAGTTTTAATAATATATGTCGATGCGGAAAAAAATTGTTAAGGAAACAAATAAATTAATCGGCTAGTAAGGCTTGCCAAGGAAATAAATTAGGTAACAAAGGGGCGCTGACGTCTGCATGTTAGCCTGCAGTATTTTGTAATGTTAAACGTTTACTAACTGTAATTATTGTAACAAATTCCTAATGTGCTTAGTAAGGTATTTAAATTGCCAGGTAAGTTTATCATTTCCACATTTTTCCTATTGACCTTTCTTTGATTCGTTTTTGCCCCTATCACCAATCCACCATCATCCTATAATTATAGATCAGCCTGCTGTGAGTATAAATTGTTTTTTTTTTTTTTTTTGCGAACAAAATGCTTTCTTTCGTTGTCGACCAACCCGCGCATAGGCTTTTCACTTCATTTCTTCAAAGTGTTTGCTCATAATGCAGGTGGTTCACATTCGCCTTCACTGAGATTTCCGCTCTAATTATTCTGCAAAAGTACAAAACATTTTTTTCCTTTCCTCATTCATTCATCCATTCGCTCGTTCGTTCGTTTGTTCTTTCATTCTTTCCCCTTTGAAGCCTTTACGGACCAAGTTCATACTTTATGCATGCATATTGTGCGCTGTAATCGAGGTAAACCACTCAGGTGCTAGTGGTTAACTCAGACACCACCACCACCATCAACCACAATGACCTCTAAGTGTTGCTTAAAGGTCAATGTAATATTTAAAATTAAAGTTGTTGGATCCTTTGTAATATGTGTGGTTTTTGGTTATTTAATTGCTCAATAGGTTGTGTGCTAAAATTGCAAATGAGCATTTTGGCTTCATTCGGAAAAGGGGTTCAGGTAAGGCTATAATAATATTTGTTGTTATATTTATAGTCACACCAAGCCTCGAAAAACATCCACGCCTTTTGTAAGCCTTGAAAAAATCTTCTTTAAAAAATCCACGCCTTTTGTAAGCCTTGAAAAAATATTCTTTAAAAAATCCACGCCTTTTGTAAGCCTTGAAAAAATCTTCTTTAAAAAATCCACGCCTCTTGTAAGCCTTGAAAAAATCTTCTTTAAAAAATCCACGCCTTTTGTAAGCCTTGAAAAAATCTCCTTTAAAAAATCCACGCCTTTTGTAAGCCTTGAAAAAATCTTCTTTAAAAAATCCACGACTTTTGTAAGCCTTGAAAAAATCTTCTTTAAAAAATCCACGCCTTTTTATAAGCCTTGAAAAAATATTCTTTAAAAAATCCACGCCTTTTGTAAGCCTTAAAAAAATCTTCTTTAAAAAATCCACGCCTTTTGTAAGCCTTGAAAAAATCTTCTTTAAAAAATCCACGCCTTTTGTAAGCCTTGAAAAAATCTTCTTTAAAAAATCCACTTCTTTTGTAAGCCTCGAAAAAAATCTTCTTTAAAAAATCCACGCCTTTTGTAAGCCTCGAAAAAAATCTTCTTTAAAAAATCCACGCCTTTTATAAGCCTCGAAAAAATATTCGTTTAAAAAATCCACGCCTTTTATAAGCCTCGAAAAAAATCTTCTTTAAAAAATCCACGCCTTTTATAAGCCTCGAAAAAATATTCTTTAAAAAATCCACGCCTTTTATAAGCCTCGAAAAAATTTTCTTTAAAAAATCCACGCCTTTTATAAGCCTCGAAAAAATATTCTTTAAAAAATCCACGCCTTTTATAAGCCTCGAAAAAATATTCTATAAAAAATCCACGCCTTTTATAAGCCTCGAAAAAAATCTTCTTTAAAAATCCACGCCTTTTATAAGCCTCGAAAAAATCTTCTTTAAAAATCCACGCCTTTTATAAGCCTCGAAAAAATATTCTATAAAAAATCCACGCCTTTTATAAGCCTCGAAAAAATATTCTATAAAAAATCCACGCCTTTATAAGCCTCGAAAAAATATTCTATAAAAAATCCACGCCTTTTATAAGCCTCGAAAAAATATTCTATAAAAAATCCACGCCTTTTATAAGCCTCGAAAAAATCTTCTTTAAAAATCCACGCCTTTTATAAGCCTCGAAAAAATATTCTATAAAAAATCCACGCCTTTTATAAGCCTCGAAAAAATCTTCTTTAAAAATCCACGCCTTTTATAAGCCTCGAAAAAATCATCTTTAAAAATCCACGCCTTTTATAAGCCTCGAAAAAATCTTCTTTAAAAATCCACTCCTTTTATAAGCCTCGAAAAAATCTTCTTTAAAAATCCACGCCTTTTATAAGCCTCGAAAAAATATTCTTAAAAAAATAAGCACCTCTTACTCCTGAATTAAAAAAAGTAGTCAAACACAGTTTCACTTCCTTCTTGGTCGGAAGTGTAAGTATAGAAAAATATAACAATTTATTCCGCATTCATTTATGACGTATTTGTTTACATACAAACTATCAATTTTATTATCAGTAGCAACTATTTACATAATAACAAAAATACAAACAACAACAACTAAAATTATGATCTCTCCCACTCTCTCCATCTCACATCGTGGAACCTAGCTCAATAAATGATACACTTCCGCTGCGGATTCATTTGTGTTCCATGTTTACACGAGAAGGTCTCAGCAAATTCTTCAAAATTAGCCAACATAGCCCGGACGCGCACCTCTTCCGGAGGATGGACATCGGTGGTGGTGACCAATTGACGCCAACGTCGATTAACATCCGTACACCATAGCTGGGCGGTGCTAATGAAAAATAATTGCCTTGCTGTAATCGTATCCATGTTGGGTAAATGTTCTGGAGTCTGATGATGCTGTTCCAGCCAACGATCATAGGCCTGATAGGCAATGCGAATACCAACATTATCGGCAATGTTTTCACCTTGTGCCTGGGCCTTTGGCAGGAAACGTCCCCCAAATTTATGGCTACCATATTGCTGCCGCAGACATTCCTTGCGTACCTCAAACGTTATGCTGGCATTACGATCCCACCAATTGTTGAGGTTGCCCTTGGCATCATATTTACGTATGGTATCATCAAACCCGTGAGCCATTTCATGGGCAATCGTGAAGCCCACTGTGCCATATTTCAAGGCCTTAGGATATACATCATCCCATAGGAAGCGGGGTTGCAGAAATGCCACTGGCAGTAAGACTCGATTGTATTCCGCTGCGTAGGCTGGTGTGAAACTCAACAGCTCATACTCCTCCAAACGTGGTGGTTCTTCGATTTTCAAACGATAATTCTGCCCGCGGAGCTTGAGTATGCTGATGACATTTTCAAAATACTGATTGCTCGAGATGACCAAGGGTCCCAATTCTTTGCTAAAATCCACATCACTATAGGAATTGATTTCAAAAGTCATTGCCGATAGTTTTTCCAATGCTTTGTCACGGGTGTTGTCCTGCATCCACTCAGTGCCGGTACCATTGAGTATATCATGGAACGACGTTTTCAAATGTTTCCAAATATCGGTGACATCTTCAATTATATCCGGATCGGATTTCAATAAATCTTGATAAATTAAATTATCCAAATATTTGGGGAAATATTTCCGGGTGGCCTCAATGCATTTCTTCTGTTGCCTCTCATCGCTGCCTTCCACATCTAAACGGAAATCTTGTATCAACTGCCACATTATATAATTGGCCACGGTGGTGGTGGGTGTTTCTAATATCACCAATCTCAAGTTCCGCAAATAATTATCCACATATTCGTAGACAGGCAGAATATAATTGTAACCCAACCAGGTGTTGACATACAAAGTGAAATTCAAAACAGGACCATAATTTTCAGTCATTGTCTCCAATAGCCTCAGCCGGGTCTTATCTTCCATGCCCAGACCTTCCAAAGGATCAGCCATGCCCATTGCCAGTTTTTGGGCAAATTCTGCCATCTCCCTGGCCGTAATCAAGGCCACAGTGGGTGATAGGCCCAACACCTTTTGCAAATCCATTTGCCAGGCCATGGCCAGGCGAGCATAAAATTCCTTCGAACTACCCGGTACCATATCATCCATTTGTCCAATATACAGGCGATTGAATTCGTTATTATTCAAATCGGCATTAATATCGGCATTTATAATTATCTTCTTTCCATATTTCCTTAGAATTTGGGCAATAACCTCCAACCAATTAAAGGATGGTTCATGCCAGGCAGCTCCCTTCAGGGCTGGCATACCGCCAAATTCTTCCATAATGCTCATTAAATTTTCACGATAATTCCGTCGGATCGAATCCCTTTGCAAACAGCTTTCATAGAAATATTTCACTTTACGTTCCGTTTCCGTATCATTCGACTCCTTGCCACGGCCCAATATTTTCAAGACCTTACGATTGTAGGCCTTTGATAAGATGTTGAAAATATTTGTCTTTACCTCAGCATGGGCGGGATTAATATGGGCCCAATTACCACAGGCATAGGTATAGAAATCATCACAAGCCTCGATGCCGGGTTTCATGTAATTCCTCATTTCGGCGGATTTAGAGAGGCGCATTACCTGATGGGCAAAGGGAGAATCGAATGGATCGTTAACTGCCACCACTGCCATTGCCAGGCATGCCACAGAAATTGCCGCCAATCTCCACAGAAGTGATGCGGAGTTCCAAAACATTTTGATTTCCGTATTCAGTAGTCAGTCACGCCGTTTACCGTTCACTTTCAAGTCACTACTAATGGGAATTATTTCCTTTGCTAAATTGTTTCACTCAAAACATTTTTTTTTCAACAAAACAGAAAGTTCATTTCTGGGGTTATCATTTTCAAAATATCTCACGACAATTTTTTGTTATTCTCCTCACTTTCATTGGAAATACGAATATTGTCGCATCGCGTTCTCTAAAATCTTGTATGGCCTTGGCAATGACGTCGTAAAGCATTTAAAGATTACAATGTGTATATCCCCACATGGGTTATATGGCGTGGGTATATTTTTGAACCAATTACGAAAATCGTAAATAGAGATGTTCATAAGAGAACTGGAGTATTTTTTCTAGGGCTCATAAGAGGCGTGGATTTTTTAAAGAATATTTTTTCTAGGGCCACGAGGGGCGTGGATTTTTTAAAGAATATTCTTTCTAGGGCTCATAAGAGGCGTGGATTTTTTAAAGAATATTTTTTCTAGGGCTCATAAGAGGCGTGGATTTTTTAAAGAATATTTTTTCTAGGGTTCATAAGAGGCGTGGATTTTTTAAAGAATATTTTTCGAGGCTTATAAAAGGCGTGGATTTTTTAAAGAATATTTTTTCGAGGCTTATAAAAGGCGTGGATTTTTTTAAAGAATATTTTTTCGAGGCTTATAAAAGGCTTGGATTTTTTTAAAGAATATTGTTTTCGAGGCTTATAAAAGGCGTGGATTTTTGGAAAGAATATTTTTTCGGGGCTTATAAAAGGCGTGGATTTTTGGAAAGAATATTTTTTTGAAGCTTATAAAAGGCGTAATTTTCAAAAGAATATTTTTTCGGGGCTTACAAAAAGGCGTAACTTTCAATAGATTATTTTTTGAAGTTCATAATAGGCGTATATTTATTTAAAGAATCTTTTTTCGAGGTGTGTATTTCTTAAAGAATATTTTTTCTAGGCTTATAAAGTATATATAAGTCTCCTTCCCATCGCATATAAAGTTCTATCCAGCGTACTGTGTAAACGACTGAAGTCAATGGTCAATGACATTATTGGACCATACCAATGTGGCTGCAGACCTGGCAAATCCACCATTGACCAGATTTTCACTCTGCGCCAAATCCTGGAAAAAAAACCACGGAAAACAAAGCGCCACATTCCACCTATTCGTCGACTATAAAGCCGCATTCGACAGCCCTATCCGTTCAGAGGTGCATAAAGCCATGTCTGCGTTTGGCATTCCTGCAAAATGAATTCGGCTATGCAGGATAACTTTAATAGGCACAAGATCAGCAGATAAAGTCGGAAAGGACCTCTCGGAGCCCTTTAATACCGAACGAGGATTCAGACAAGGTTATAGTTTGTCGTGTGACCTTTTTAACATTCGTTGGAAAAGGTCACACGAGAGGCAAAAGTGAACAGAAATGAAAAATCCGATGACATCGACATAATGTGTCGAACATTGAGAGCGGTAACAGCCACCTTTGAACAAATTGAGAAGGAGTCAGACCAAAGTGGGTCTGGCAGTAAACGGCGAGAAGACCAAGCTAATGGTATCAACGCGAAAGACGTCCAGTAGACTCGGACCAACTGTGGAAGTTGAGAACTACAGCTTCGAGGTAGTCAAAAATTTTATATACCTTGGTACCGCCATAAATAAAACTAATGACAGTAGTTTTGAAATTCGGAGAAGGATAGTGATGGCCAACCGATGCTACTATGGTCTGAGCAAACAACTCAAAAGCAAGGCCACCTCTCGCTAGACCAAACTCACGCTCTACAAGACGCTGCACAGTGGGAAAAAATGCAGATCTAGCGCGCAGAAAATCAAAGTAGATGTTTTACTGTATGTTTATCGATATTTTGGATAAGAATAGATTTAGATGCACAATTTTAATTATTTTATGAAAAAATTTGGCAATTTTTTTTATTAACCCATTAAGCGCCGATTTTTTTTTTAGGAAAAACTTAAATTTTTAGGTGAAAATTACTATTTTGAAGCAATTGAAATATTTTATAATAAGCAATATTTTTCGTTATAACTAATAGTACTCCTAAAATGGAAGCTTCTTTTAAAAATTCCGAAACATTTGGAGGGTAAAAAGTGGGTTAAGGCTCAACGCTATTGTTATTATATATATCTTTATTATTGTTAATATTGCATATTTAAACATTAAACTATATATATTTGACAAAATTTAGGCGTTACTTATTAAATACTAATCACATTCAGAATCCGAGTTTTGATCTGAATTAGTTGGTAGCATTGGATCCTCCAGTAGTTTAAGGACTTCTTCAGATAGTGGCTCACTATATCGATGGTTAAGAGATGCACTACGAGACAAACTTGATATTTTAGGATCAGAAGAAAATATCAACCTATTGAAAAGATCCCTCATTGTTTCCTCACGACTAATTTTTCTGGTGTACAGTTCCCTGTAGTTTAATTATATCAGCTCCATGCACTAATATTTTGTGTATGCTTGAGGCATATAGAACCAAGAATATAATTCCACGAAAAGAATAAATGTTTCCTCAGTAAGTTTTTTAAAAGACTCTGCGTTAATAGCATATCAACAGGCCATGGTTGAAATTTTTAATTAATCATCAACACCAGTTATCGACGATGACAAGCCAGGTTGGCTAAAAGCACGCCTATCAGTATTGCCATCGTTTGTTGTTCCGGATACTGACTTAGGTGTGTCAACAATAATGTGCATTTCTTCCTTCAAATCATTAATGATACGTGCCTTCCTTTCTTCGAAAAGTGGCCGATCGGAGCTATTAATTTTCCACTTTTTCAAAACCAGTCGTTATGAAATGTGCAATATACATTCTAAATATCGAATCCTTGCATGTAAGGTAGACAGGCCGTATTCGTATAAGTTGATGTTTGGTGTTAATGACGAAATTTTGTTGTAATCATTCATTACTTTTGGTGTTATGTGCTTATAGCGAAAACCATAAATGTAGGTAAAACCGTGTATATATGAATGTTACACCAATGATATTTTTCAGGGTTCATAAAGTGGACCCTTTACCTGCGATATTTTAGAAGACTCTTACAACCGATTTCGTTGTAATTTCAATTTTTATTTAGAAAGACATTTGGAATAAATGTATATTCAGTGCATGAGTTTAAAATCAACGTTTGGAGCAGCTTACTTAAATACCCTCATTTTCATACTCACACCCAGTACTCTGGAACCATAGGATGGACATCTTGAACTTGTTTTTTTCTTATCTGCTATGCTGTGATCTATTCCAAGTCATATTTGATGAATTATATCAAAAAAATTCACAAATTTTTAATTATATTTGAACAAAATCTTAAAAAAGCTTCCTACACCAAATTGGAATTTTTTCAAAAAATTGCCATAAATCCGAGAGTCGCAGGAAAAAATTTAATTTTTTTTAATTTTTAATTTTTAAAACAAAAATCAAAGCTGAACTCGACTGCACTCCATACTAAACCCCTATTTTAATTGAAGGAATTAAAAAAAAAACGGACCTTACATATATTTAGCCCGAAACACCTAAATTAAAATAACTTATGGGTTATATAACTATACCATTTAATTAAATACCAATACTATATATCAAAAATGGACAAAATTTTATAATAATATATTCACAGAATGATTTCCATTTTTAACATTGGAAAAATTTTCTATTTCAAATGTACCGTTATTCCGTTCTAGCTTATTATTTCGGATTATTTTATACGGACTTAAGTACTCTCAACACTCTACTTTAAAACTGCATTAATGTTATAAAGTTTCCTTCAACTTCATTTTTTGATTTTCTGCGCGCTAGATCGGTATTTTTTCCCACTGTGCGCTGACACTACCCGTGCTGTTATATGGATCTGAAGCATGGGTACTTACGCAAGCAGATGAGGCAGCTCTTGGAGTGTTTGAGAGAGTAATTCTCCGAAAGATCTATGGGCCGACCTGAGTTGTCGGTGAATATCGCCAACGAATGAACCATGAGTTGTACCAGCTATTGTGAGAATGGATGAAGATGCCCCAGCCCAGAAGACATATAAAAGCGAACCAGCTGATGTTTCACGCAGAAGGGGAGGCCACGAATACGATGAAAAGACCAAGTTGAAGACAACATTGCCGAAAATGGTCTTCCAATATGGAAAAACTGCGCAAAAGACCGACGCGCCTGGAAATCTTTTCTAAGCTCGGCTTATGGAACGAATGTTCTGTCACAAGACAGCTAAGTAAGTAAGTAAGTATTTTTGAGGCTTTTTTAAGAATAAAAATCGACGCCTTTTATTGGCCAAGAAAAAAGATTCTTTAAACAATCCACACTTTTTATAAACCTAGAAAAAAGTATTCCTTAAAAATACTCGCCTTTTATAAACCTTAAAAAATATTCCTAAAAAATCCACGCCTTTTCTAAACCTAGAAAAAATATTCCTTATAAAATCCATGCCCTTTTAAACCCAGAAAAAATATTCTTGAAAAAATCCTAGAAACATATTCCTGATAGCTGTTCTCCATCTCTCTCATGAAAATTATACCACTTATAAAATGCTAATCCCAAAATAGTCCACAACATTTATTGCAATACTCGACATAAGCAATCAAATAAAGTTCAATTACGTTAACGTTCCCCCATACCCCCATATGTACCTAGCTACATACCTAGTTACACAAAAATACATATTTAGTGAATGGACACCTTCATAGCAGATTGACTCTTTTGTATTCACTGGTCTCTTTGTGCTACCCCCAACTAACAGACGACAAACATTGTAAATCGATAAATGTCAGGATTACACCAAAATACCATCATCATCGACATCATCTCTCTATGGTGACAATCGACTAACATTCAAAAGCCAAAACACCCAAAGGACCCGTTTATTCAAATCTACTTGTTTTTGTGTGCGCGGTGTTGCCTGGTGATATTGGCTCCTGCATTCATTCATTTGTGATGTTGATGTTATGACAGCGTTTAATGTAATGAAAAATTAATTATGCATTTAATAACATGTCGGATCAGTGATTCATTAGTTGATTCAATGTCATCGGGTTTGGAAAGTGAAATTGAATTCAATGGAAACATTTTATAAAGGTATAGAAGGTGGAGGAGCATTTTGTGGAAAGAGAAATTTTTAATATTGATATTGATTAAGAAGATTATTGCATACGAAATAGGATACATGACTTTTTATTTCATGAGAACTCAGATTGCCCTCGAAAAAAAATATTTTAAAAATCCACGCCTCTGATAGTCCTCAAAAAAAATTATTTTAAAAATCCACGCCTCTGATAGTCCTCAAAAAAAATTATTTTAAAAATCCACGCCTCTGATAGTCCTCAAAAAAAATTATTTTAAAAATCCACGCCTCTGATACTCCTCCAAAAAAATTATTTTAAAAATCCACGCCTCTGATAGTCCTCAAAAAAAATTATTTTAAAAATCCACGCCTCTGATACTCCTCCAAAAAAATTATTTTAAAAATCCACGCCTCTGATAGTCCTCAAAAAAAATTATTTTAAAAATCCACGCCTCTGATAGTCCTCAAAAAAAATTATTTTAAAAATCCACGCCTCTGATACTCCTCAAAAAAAATTATTTTAAAAATCCACGCCTCTGATAGTCCTCCAAAAAAGTTATTTTAAAAATCCACGCCTCTGATAGTCCTCCAAAAAAATTATTTTAAAAATCCACGCCTCTGATAGTCCTCGAAAAAAATTATTTTAAAAATCCAGGCCTCTGATAGTCCTCGAAAAAAATTATTTTAAAAATCTACGACTCTGATAGTCCTCGAAAAAAATTATTTTAAAAATCTACGCCTCTGATAGTCCTCGAAAAAAGTTATTTTAAAAATCCAGGCCTCTGATAGTCCTCGAAAAAAGTTATTTAAAAAATCCACGCCTCTGATAGTCCTCGAAAAAATTATTTTAAAAATCCACGCCTCTGATAGTCCTCGAAAAAAATTATTTTAAAAATCCACGCCTCTGATAGTCCTCGAAAAAAATTATTTAAAAAATCCACGCCTCTGATAGTCCTCGAAAAAAAAAATTATTTTAAAAATCCACGCCTCTGATAGTTCTCGAAAAAAATTATTTTAAAAATCCACGCCTCTGATAGTCCTCGAAAAAAAATTATTTTAAAAATCCACGCCTCTGATAGTCCTCGAAAAAAATTATTTAAAAAATCCACGCCTCTGATAGTCCTCGAAAAAATTATTTAAAAAATCCACGCCTCTGATAGTCCTCGAAAAAAATTATTTAAAAAATCCACGCCTCTGATAGTCCTCGAAAAAAATTATTTAAAAAATCCACGCCTCTGATAGTCCTCGAAAAAAATTATTTAAAAAATCCACGCCTCTGATAGTCCTCGAAAAAAATTATTTAAAAAATCCACGCCTCTGATAGTCCTCGAAAAAAATTATTTAAAAAATCCACGCCTCCGATAATTCTCGAAAAAAAATTATTTAAAAAATCCACGCCTCTGATAGTCCTCGAAAAAAAAAAATATTTAAAAAATCCACGCCTCTGATAGTCCTCCAAAAAAATTACGATTTAGTCCCGCCATAAAATGATTGCAGAGTTCCTCAATATTTATTTTCCAATGAAAATTAAACGAAATCAATCATATTTATTAAATTTTTTCTTTCAATAACTTATTTCTTGTGTTCTCAAAGTGCATACCACAAATATTTGAAGTTCTTAGCCAGATTCTTTATTCAATAAACTTTGTTCATACAACAATTTTTTTTCTATGGCATGCTATAAATTTGAAACATTTCATCTTAAGCATTACCAAAGAAAAACCAAAACCTTTAAAAATGTAATCTATCATATCAATGGTCTTAACGACACACAGTGGGTGGAAAAGATAAAAAGTAGTCCCCTTTCTCATTTAATTATTATTATTATTTTTTATTAATTGCTAACAACATCTGTTCGACTTACTTCGTAATTAAATTTTGAATTAATTGCCCTTTTTGTTATTGACAAAAATTGCCTTCAGAAATATCCCCCATTGTTTCGAAATAAAATATTAAAAAAAAAAACATTGAATTGAAATCTATTTGCTGTTCAACAAAACTTTTCTATTTTTTTCTTCCTTGTCTCCTTGAAGCCATTGGAAAATTGTTGAAGACATACTTTTCAAGGTTTACATTTGGAATCTTCTTACATTTTTACGAACCAGCACACTCAGCTTCAACTTAGAGGGTCCTCATAAATCAAATGTGGGTGTTGGCCATTTGCAGTTTTGTATTTGACAAATAACAATAGAGAGCCAAAAAGATATGAGAAAAAAACAACAAAGAAAGAGATAGGAATACAAATTATGTAACATTAAATAAATATTAGAAAATTTTAAGATTGCATTTTAATCATAATCATATTTCAAAGAATATTTTTGGATTTTTTAAAAATATTTTTTTCTAGGCTTACAATAGGCGTGGATTTTTAAATATTATTTTTTTCTGGGCTATAAGAGGCATGGATTTTTTAAAGAATATTTTTTCTAGGCTTAATAATTTTTTCGAGGACTACAATAAGCGTGGATTTTTAAAATATTTTTTTTCGAGGACTGTAATAAGCGTGGGTGGCGTAGGGGATGATAGATATCAAGCAATGGCTCTGATTGGCTTTAACATGGCGAGGTCCAGGCTTATCTTGGTCCCTCTTTCATCTCAATTGTGGACACTGACCTCCCCGAGGTGTCACTATTTTCATCATACATTGAAATAGTGAGCTGATATGTGCCGTGAGTTCACCCATAAGAACTATAAAAATGGGTTGATGCGTCGGGTTACTTGCCCACACTCGGAAACCCCCTCTTACTATGAAAAAGCAACGACAAAGAAAATCAAACCCCCCTAATGTCGACGACCCCCGCAAACGTATAAAGGACCACAATCTGCGAATCTGCACTTGGAATGTGCGCACCTTTCCAAGTGCAGCACCTTTCCAGAGTGCAGGCGCAGTTTTCACTTTGGCGTACAAAGCCGATATTATTGCCTTACAGGAAATGCGATAGAAAGGGACGGGCGCAAGTAAATCAGACGATTACGCACTGTATTATAGCTGCCATGAAACGAGACGTGAATTTGGCTACGGATTTATGGTTAACAGGAGAATAAAAGACCTCGTCTCTAGATTCACTCCAGTATATGAGCGAATTGTTATAATCCGTATAAAAGCGAAGTTCTTCTACATTAGTCTCATTTGCGCCCATGCTCCGACCGAAGATAAGGATGACCAGACCAAAGACATATTTAACGAGGGCCTAGAAACAGCATATGACCGTTGCCCTGGCCATGACATTAAAATTCTGCTATGAGATTTTAATGCAAAAAATCGGAAGGGAAAATATATTTGGCCCCACCGTCGGAAAATTCAGCCTCCATGAAGAAACATCAGACAACGGCATGAGGTTAATTGAATTCGCGGCAGTAAAGAACATGGTAGTTAGCAGCACCCGATTCAAGCATCTCGATATACACAAGGCCACTTGGATTTCTCCCGATCGAACAACGAGAAATCAAATCGAGCATGTTGTGATAGACGGAAGGCATTCATCCAGTGTTTTAGACGTCCGATTGATCCAAGGAGCGAATATCGATTCGGACCATTACCTTGTGACAACCAAGGTACGCAACCCGTCTTAATGTAGCTGCAAAGGTGCGATCTAATGTAACACGGAAATTTGACGTCGAAAAGCTGCCAACACAACAGATAGCAGAAGCCTACTCCGCTCAACTAACCCAAATGCCCCGATAATAATATAGAAGCACAATGGCAGAGAATTGCCCACTCCCTACAAACTGCAGCAAAAGCAACACTTGTGTACCAAAGACCACCATCATGAAATCCGTGGTACGATCAGGAGTGTCGTAATGCTACTGATATGAAAAATACAGCGTAGAGGACAACCCTGCGGACAGTAGCAACACGTAATGCGATGAAGAACTATCGAGAGAAAAGGAGAGAGGAGAAACGTATTTTCAGAAAAAAGAAGAAAGAACAAGAAAAACGTGTGCGGGAGCAAATCGAGATGTACAGTAATCAGAATGAAGTCCGAAATGGGTAAAACACCAAACCGGAGTCTTTTGTGCAGGCACATCCTCCTGTAGAGATGAAGAAGGAAACCTGGTGATAGATACAGACAGCGTGCTGAGGATCTGGAAGGAGCATTTTGAAAAACTTCTGGTATCAAATAGTGGCGTTAAAGAAGATACCCCAGAACCAATAATTGATGACGGTATAGCCAAGATGAAGTCAGAATAGCAATCAATCGGCTGAAGAATAATAAAGCGGAAGGTGCCGATGGGTTTCAAGACTGGTGGTCTGATGCTGGTCAGGAGCATGCACTAGCTGATTAGTACAATTTGGCATGCCCAATGAGTGGAATCTCAGCATCCTGTCCCGTGCACAAAAAAAGGACACAATACGATATGTGTCAACTATAGAGGAATAAGTCTACTTCCCATCGCTTATAAAGTGCTATCCAGCGTACTGTGTTAACGACTGAAGCCAATGGTCAATGACATTATTGGACAATATCAATGCGGCTTCAGACCTGGCAAATCCACCATTGACCTGGCAAATCCACCATTGTCTGCGTTTGGCATTCCTGCAAAATTAATACGGCTATGCTTCAGACATGGTGACAGTGTGTCGTGTGACCTTTTTAACATCCTGCTGGAAAAGGTCATACGAGAGGCAAAGGTAAACAGAAATGGAACTCTGTACACCAAACAACACATGTTACTCGCCTACGCCGGTGACATCGACATTATGGGTCGAACATTGAGAGCGGTAACAGCCACCTTTGTACAAATTGAGAAGGAGTTTGCCAAAGTGGGCCTGGCATTTAACGGCGAGAAGACCAAGTTGATGATATCAACGCGCAAGACGTCCAGTATACTCGGACCAAGTGTGGAACTTGAGAACTACAGCTTCAAGGTAGTCAAAGATTTTATATACCTTGGTACAGCCATAAACAAAACGAATGACATTAGGTTTGAAATTCGGAGAAGGATAGTGATGGCTAACCGTAGCATCGGTATGGTCTGAGCAAACAACTCAAAAGCAAGGCCACCTCCCGCCAGACCAAACTTACACTCTACAAGACGCTGATACTACCCGTGCTGTTATATGGATCTGAAGCATGGGTACTTGCGCAAGCAGATGGGGCAGCTCTTGGAGTATTTGAGAGAAAAATTCTCCGAAAAATCTGTGGGCCGATCTGCGTTGACGGTGAATATCGCCGTCGAATGAACCACTAGTTGTACCAGCTATTCTCGGACATTGACATTGTTAGACGTATTGAGCTGCAGCGATTACGTTGGCTAGGTCATGTTGTGAGAATGAATGAAGATGCCCCAGCCCAGAAGGTATATAAAAGTTCACGCAGAAGGGGAAGGTCACGAATAAGATGGAAAGACCAGGTGGAAGACAACATTGCCGAATATGGTCTTTGAAATTGGAAAAACTGCGCAAAAGACCGACGCGCCTGGAAATCTTTTTTAAGCTCGGCTTATGGAACGAAAGTTCTGTCACAAGTCAGCTAAGTAATAGGCGGGGATTTATAAAAAAATTTTTTGATGACTATCAGAGGCGTGGATTTTTTAAAATATTTTTTTTCGAGGACTACAATAGGCGTGGTTTTTGTAAAATATTTTTTTTCGAGGACTATCAGAGGCGTGGATTTTTTAAAATATTTTTTTTCGAGAACTATCAGAGGCGTGGATTTTATAAAATATTTTTTTTCGAGGACTATCATAGGCGTGGATTTTTTAAAATATTTTTTCGAGGACTATGAGAGGCGTGGATTTTTTAAAATATTTTTTTTCGAGGACTATCAGAGGCGTGGATTTTTTAAAATATTTTTTTTTCGAGGACTATCAGAGGCGTGGATTTTTTAAAATATTTTTTTTTCGAGGACTATCAGAGGCGTGGATTTTTTAAAATATTTGTTTTTCGAGGACTATCAGAGGCGTGGATTTTTAAAATAACTTTTTTCGAGGACTATCAGAGGCGTGGATTTTTTAAAATATTTTTTTTCGAGGACTATCAGAGGCGTGGATTTTTTAAAATATTTTTTTTCGAGGACTATCAGAGGCGTGGATTTTTAAAATATGGATTTTTACATTCCATCACATATCTATAAAATCTTAATAAACGTATCGTCATTACTATACATTTTCATCAAATATTAAAAATCCCTAAAAAACCTACTTATAGGATCATTAATAAATCCTAATTCGTAACATTTAAATAATAAATAAGCCAGATAATGAAAATTCTTTTCATAAAAACGGAACATTATTTTGTTCATGATAAGCATTAATGGATATTAAGAACTTGAATATTCATCAGCTGGTTTAATTGACTTAAAAATGTTACATAGGATTTGTTACAAAATTACATAAGCTACATGATTATATAAACGTGGTTTTCGCCACAACCATAATAGAGATATATCTATGTGTGTGTGTGTAAAAATTAATTTTATTGTTCATGTTTGTCTTGCTGTTTTTTTTTTCTTTTGTATTTTGACAAATTTGAAATGTGTGCGACACAATTTTATCAACCACATGTTCAACATAACTCCTTGTCTGTGTGTGTGTGTATGTATTGTTCCAAAAATTTTGTTTGTTGTAACGACAACAATGAAAATTGTCATTATGAGAAAATAAAAATGCGGTTTTGCAAACCGTGACATCACATTATGCGTGTACGTGTTAATAAAGAAGAAATTCCCAAAAGGATATGAAGACAAATCCTTGTTAAAAGTTGAAATTATTTTGTTAATAATTTTTTCGATGACTATCAGAGGCGGGGATTTTTAAAATAACTTTTTTCGAGGACTATCAGAGGCGTGGATTTTTAAAATAACTTTTTTCGAGGACTATCAGAGGCGTGGATTTTTAAAATAACTTTTTTCGAGGACTATCAGAGGCGTGGATTTTTAAAATAACTTTTTTCGAGGACTATCAGAGGCGTGGATTTTTAAAATAACTTTTTTCGAGGACTATCAGAGGCGTGGATTTTTAAAATAACTTTTTTCGAGGACTATCAGAGGCGTGGATTTTTAAAATAACTTTTTTCGAGGACTATCAGAGGCGTGGATTTTTAAAATAACTTTTTTCGAGGACTATCAGAGGCGTGGATTTTTAAAATAACTTTTTTCGAGGACTATCAGAGGCGTGGATTTTTAAAATAACTTTTTTCGAGGACTATCACAGGCGTGGATTTTTAAAATAACTTTTTTCGGGGGCTATCACAGGCGTGGATTTTTAAAACAACTTTTTTCGAGGACTATCACAGGCGTGGATTTTTAAAGGAATACTTTTTATGGGGCCATAAGAGACTTAGACACAAAAAAGATATATTTTTCCTAGGGCCATAGGAGACTTAGACACAAAAAAAGATATATTTTTCCTAGGGCCATAAGAGACTTAGATATAAAAAAATATATTTTTTCTAGGGCCATAAAATGCATAGATTTAAAAAAATATTTCTTGGATTTTTAAGGAATATTTTTTCTAGGGCTATAAGAGGCTACGATTTAAAATGAAATATTAATTCCAGAGCCATAAGAGTCGTTGAGTTTTTGAAGGATATTTTTGAAGCACTATAATAGGTGTGGAGTTTTTATATAATATTTTTAAGGATTATAATAGACGTATCTTTTTCTAGGGTCATAAGAGGGGTGGAGTTTGAAAGAATATTTCTTTAAGGACTATAATATGCTTATCATTTAGATTTTTAAAGAATATTTTTTCAAGGACCATCAGAGGTCTGGATTTTTTAAAGAATATATTTTCGAGGACTATAATAGTCGTGGATGTTTCATTGAATATTTCATTCTACATTATTTTAATGAAATAATCCACAATAATATTAAACATATTTATTATATAAACATCACCGGACGTAATAGTAAATACACATTGATAATAGTATATCAGTTTTCTATTCAATGATTTAAATATTTAACAATGGACCCATACTGAGTACCAACATATAATCTATAAAGGATTATAACATTGTTGGTGACCGTTTGAATTTAGCATTTGTTATATGTGTGTAGCTGTTGTAGGATACAAGGATTGTATCGAATACATATGCGATGTGTTTCTAAATGCCGATATGAACACACAAATATAAATATGTATATATATATATATATATATATGTGTGTTACTTACTACGTATAAATAACCTTCTTTGGCATCTATTTTTCATCCGGATTCATGTTATTAAATTGGCCACAATCTTTGTTTGTGACATCTGCAACAGCTTTACTCGCCACATCCAGCAGCTGGGTTGGTTATTCAACAACAAATTCCGAATTCAATGATACTATTTTTATTATTCTGTTGTCATAGAGATTTTTAATGATTTATCGTCCAATTGATATCGAACGAGTAAATGTATATTAAATATTATTTAGGGTCAATGTAAAAATATGAAATATTATATATATAGTTGTGGTTGGCGTTCGACCACATGCCTTTATTTTTAGAATTGTTTTTTTATAGCAAAGAGTGGAGAACCTAAAGAGGGTAGATTTTGCAAATTTTGCAAATAATTTCAAGGAACATAAGATACATGGATATTTAAAGATTTTTTTAAGGACTATAAATGCGTGGATTTTCAAAGAGACATTTTATTTTAATGTTTTTCAAGGAACAAAATAGGCGCGGATTTTTTTTTAATATTTTTATAACAGGCTTGGATTTTTTAAAGAATATTTTTTCTAGGCCTGTAAATAGGCGTGGGTTTTTTAAAGAATATTTTTTCTAGGCCTGTAAATAGGCGTGGATTTTTTAAAGAATATTTTTTCTAGGCCTGTAAATAGGCGTGGATTTTTTAAAGAATATTTTTTCTAGGCCTGTAAATAGGCGTGGATTTTTTAAAGAATATTTTTTCTAGGCCTGTAAATAGGCGTGGATTTTTTAAAGAATATTTTTTCTAGGCCTGTAAATAGGCGTGGATTTTTTAAAGAATATTTTTTCTAGGCCTGTAAATAGGCGTGGATTTTTTAAATAATATTTTTTCTAGGCCTGTAAATAGGCGTGGATTTTTTAAAGAATATTTTTTCTAGACCTGTAAATAGGCGTGGATTTTTAAAAGAATGTTTTCAAGGGCCAAGGTCCCACAAAGGCTTAGCCAGAATTATTAAAATAATGTTTTCAAGGGCCAAGGTCCCACAAAGGCTTAGCCAGAATTATTAAAATAATGTTTTCAAGGGCCAAGGTCCCACAAAGGCTTAGCCAGAATTTTTTAAAAAAATGTTTTCAAGGGCCATGGTCCCACAAAGGCTTAGCCAGAATTTTTTAAAAAAATGTTTTCAAGGGCCATGGTCCCACAAAGGCTTAGCCAGAATTTTTTAAAAGAATGTTTTCAAGGGCCAAGGTCCCATAAAGAGTGTTTTCAAGGGCCAAGGTCCCACAAAGGTTTAGCCAGAATTTTTTTAATAATAATTTTTTACGAACCAACTTATGCTTTAATTTTGAAGGAATAGGTCCAGCAAAAGCCTCTATTTTTAAGGACTATAATTGCCTGGACGTTTGTCAAATATTTAAATATAAACATATAGAGTATTAAAAAATCAATGACTATTTTTGTTACTTTTTCTGTGTCCTTCAACATTTCCTTTGACACATTGAGTAACGTAATGACGAAACTTCTGAAAAAATACACCTTCGTTTACCTTGCAAACTTTTGCTGGTAAATAAAACAAATTTAAGATATCCGCAACATTAGGCCAACAAAAAAAAAACAAAATCTATCCAACAAAAATAAACAGACAAACAAACAAATAAAACTAAAGCAGTACAAAGAATAAGTGGCCAAAAAGGAAATGACCAAAAACTGACAATTTAAGTATTTACTTTTATTGTGGTTGTTGTTAGTTTCTTTGTGAGCTGTTTTTTTTTTTTGTTTGCTTCCTTGGTTTTATTTCCTCATTCTAGCTAAATACAAATATACACACAAACTCTTTGCTCTTCGATAGCACCCAGTATATATAAAAACTTACCGAAACTCTGGCTGACCCATATTCCGACCATATCCAATTTCAGCAGGGTATAGTAGACATTTTCACCTCGTTCAATGTTCATGAATAGATGATAGACAAAACTGCCACACCATGGTGCTACCGAGCCAAAGACATGGCAAAAGGAAAGGAAACGATAGCCACTTTCCCATGGCATTAGGCCAGGAACAATGGCCAATATATAAACTATTGGTATGGCTGTAACGAAAAAGAGATGGGGAGAGAGAAATAGAGAATGAAATAAGTGGGTAGTAGAAGACAAATATTAAAAAAAAAACTAATAACCATTTAAACTTTATCGCTACAAATAAGGGTATTTAAGGACGTGGTAGATAAGTAATATGGGGTTATTAATATTTTATAGAAAGAGAGTAGGTATTTTGGTTATTATTAAATTTATTAATAGCAATCTTCTTTTTTATATAAATACATATCCATTATAAAAATAAATAATTTTAACATTCGAGGTATTTTCAAGGCCTATAATAGGCTGATTTTTTAAGAATATTTACAAATATTTTTTCAAGGACTAAAATAGGCGCTGATTTGACGATAATGGGCGTAGATTCTTCAAACTATTTTCTGAAGGACTATAATAGGCCTGGATTTTTTAAAGAATATTTTTTCCACGACTATAAAAGGCGTGGATTTTTTAAAGAATATTTTTTTCAAGACTACTATATTAGTAAATCTTGTTAAATTAATCTGTGTTTTTTCTGTTTTCCTCTTTACAGGTTCTCCACCCTTTGTAGTGGCCACCACTTTTTGTTTTCCCCCAAATGGAGTAAATTGATTATCTCGTCTCGTATTGCCTTCTCTCACTGTATAGTCTTTACAAGGTAAGTTCGATTACATAACGCGGTTTGAGTTTATATTCAACTAATTAATTTGTTAACAATGTCATTGTTATTAATTAATAAGCAATAATGTTGGGGTAATTAAAACAAGTATAATGCCTATCGAAGTAGCGGTGTATGATTAATTTAAATTAAGAAAAAAAAAAAACTATTGAATCGTGTCAATCGTCAATCAATGTCCTGGACTATTAATACTTTATTAATGGGAAACTTGATTAATTAATTTTAATATAGTGAAATATAGACATTTATGTATCTACTAGCATATGCCCGCTACTTCGTTAGCGAATGTGGGAAAATTTTTAAACATGTATTAACATTTTTTTAAGTTTTGCAATGAAAAGGAAAGCCAGGAGAAGAACCTACGTACCCACCATTATTTCGCCGTTGGTTAAACGGCTCATCAGGCATATTGGGCTATGTGGCTTTATAAAGATCGTATGTTGATAACTTGTATTTATTCCGCCCTGATGCGAAACTTGCATATGCGAATTAAATTCAAATTGGTCAAAGTTCGACATTTGTCTCCATTCTAGGAACAGTCCTTTTCAAAGCAGATTTTTGTTGTAGCGATGGATAATTAATCCACACACCTACAATTGCTATCGCTCCAAATTGTATTAAATTTAGTACACAGTAGTACGAATTTCCAAAACATTCTATATACTCCAATTCTACACCACTACAGTGTTCATAAATCAAAATTTCAGGATTCTAACTCTATCGGTTCACCCACTATTCAAATTGTACCAAATTTAGTACACAGTAGTACCAATTTCCATAACTTCCTATGTATCTCAATCCTACACCTCCACAGTGATCCTAAATCCAAGTTGTTGGATTCCAACTTTATCGGTTCACCCACAATTCGAATTGCACCAAATTTAGTACACAGTAGTATCAATTTCAAAAACTTTCTACATAATCCAACCGTACACCTCCACAGTGATTCCAAATCCAAGTTACAGGATTCCAACTCTATTAAATTTAGTACACAGTAGTACCAATTTCCAAAACATCCTACATGCTCCAATCCTACGCCCCCACACTGATCCTAAATCTAAATTTCAGGATTCCAACTCTGTCGGTTCACCCACTATTCAAATTGTACCAAATTTAGTACACAGTAGTACCAATTTCCAAAACTTTCTACATTTCCAATCCTACACCTCCACACTGATCCTAAATCCAATTTCCACTATTCAAATTGTTACAAATTTAGTACACATGAGTACAAATTTCTAGAACACCCTACATATCTTAATCATACACCTCAACAGTGATACTGACTCCAAATTGTATGATTCTAGCTCTATTGGTTCACCTAAAATTCAAATTGTACCAAATTTAGTACCATTTAGTACCCATAAGTATTAATTTTTTAAAATGAATCCTGAGCCCAATTCTTCGCCCAAATCTAAATTGTACCAGTTATAGTACGATTTAGTACTTTTCGTACACATAAGTAACAAATTTCCAAAACTTCGTACATATCCCAATCCTACATTTCGATTTTAGGATTTCAAATTCCAGTATTCCAGCTCGATTTGTATCTCCAAATGAAATGTGTACCAAATATCGTACCATATAGTAGTTTTCGTACACATGAGTACACGCTTTCAAAACCATCTCCTTAGAGATAAACCCTACATCTCAATTCTAATTAGCATTCAAAAATTTCTAGTTTTAAGCTCTATCCATTCACATGCTATGAAATTGTACCATATTTAGTACATTTTAGTACTTTTCACATACTTATAGTTAAAATTTCCAAAAAGCTATATCTATTTTCTATATCTATTCTACACTCCATCAGTGACCCTCATGTCAAATTTAAGAGTTCTAGCTCTACCGGTTCGCCAAATACACATGATACCACATTTAGTACTTTTCGTACCGTTCTAGTACGAATATCCAAAAACTCAGCCTTATCTGACGACACCTTTGTACCAAGAATGACACTCACCTAAAATTTCAAGATTCTAGCTTCAGCCTTTTCGTCTGGGCGTTGATGAATCTTATAGAAGGGGACCTTTTAAAAATATTTATCAAGGATTACCACAGCTATGTATTTGCGTAGATTATTTAAGAATATTTTTTGAATTACTTCGAAGGTGTAGTTTTATTAAACCAATCTTATTTCAAGGACCTTCAGAGATTCGATTGGTGATTGGTCCACATTTGAAAGTAGATCCTACATTTCGGGTTTTTGGGGAGTTTGGGAAGATGTTTCAACCAACTTGGTTGCAATGTTATATTTTGGATTCTAATTGTGTAGAAAATCTCCCTGTGGAAAATTAACAGTATATATCCAAGTTTCCGGATTGTTCTCATATAACGTTACCACCCATTATTCGATATTTTGGGTTTTGTAAAATCTTCCTACCAACTTTTATCAATATTTTGTCAGTTTTAGTTGCATTTTCACATTGAGCATAAACAATCTACTACCATATACTGCAATGATATAGTCCCAGTATAAAGGTCCAAACCGATTTAAGGAATTTTGAATACACACAACCCGGTGGAGGGTATAACAAGTTGGGTCCGTCCGAATTTAACGAAGTTGTTACTTGTTAACAGTTTACTCTTGATATGCCAATGATATCTGAATATAAATTATATTTTCAGAATTTGGTACAACCGTTTTTATACCCTTCAGTGTTAAGTTTTCTGAAAATCGGTTCAGATTTAGATATAGTTCCTATATATATTATCGTCCGATTTAATGTAAATGGTGCACCAAAGTCCCTAAATATCTTTCGATTTGCACGAAATTTGGTACAGCGTACTGAATTGAGCCTTGAATTATGTGTGCTCAGTTACGTGAAAATCTGTTCAGATTTAGATATAGCTCCCATATATATTTACGTCCGATTTAAGGTAAATGGTGCACCAAAGTCCCTAAATATCTTTCGATTTGCCCGAAATTTGGCACCTAGAATGATGTGTGCTAAGTTTCCTGAAAATCGGTTCAGATTTCGATATAACTCCCAAATATATTTTCGCCCGATATTACATAAATGGTGCACCAAGCTCCTAATTTTTGTCCGATTAAAATGAAATTTTGCACAACATATCAAATTGAGACTTGAAAGACGTTATTGGGTTTTGTTGAAATTATTGCAGATCTAGCCATAGCTTCCATATGTACTTCGAAAGGGTGTTTCATTGATATTAAATTTTTACCAGTGCGGCATACAGAACAGCGTGAACTTCCATAACTTTGTCCCATGGTACGCACTCTAAATATATTGAATTGTAAGGATACATATGTCCAGTATACCCAAGTGGTGAAGGGTATCATGTAGTCGGCCCGTCCGACTTTACTACTTTCCTTACTGGTTTTATTTTTGTATCTCTTCATCCTATCATCATATCTTCCCCAGCAGCAGGCGTATGATCTATATTAAATATATCTTTCTGTTCATAACACGTATACGCCAGGCAGCCAACCAGCCAAGTAGCCAGTCAACAATCACAATTTACCTGTCTGACCAAACAAGGCCATGTTGATGATGATGATGATGACTATGCATTTTTTATCTCCATTCTTTTATTTTGCACACAAACACACACACATCCTCTTACACACACTCACCAGGTTGACAAGCAAATTTTTAATTTCAATGCCGCTTTATTAAATATTTAAAATTGTGTTTGCCTTCATTTAGTCCTCTATAAATATTTAGCCTAAAGGTTAAGGTTATATATTTTTCCAAACTGCTTGTTGAAGTGTTTTGGCTTTTCATAGTTTCAGCAGGAAAATTTTTCCAACCTCACCGGCCAAGAAAGGTTTACTGCAGCCGTAGAATGTGAAAATTGCCTAATTTTTGTGTGATATTTTGTTTGCTGTCGTTTTCATTTCATTTGGTGTGGTGTGGTATTTAGAGGAAGAGTAAGGCGAAGTGGGGTGGGGGATGGTGTTTGTGACAGTAGAAGAGAACACATTCTTGTCACATCCTTGCCACACACACAGACATACACAATTGTGTAAAACAATGACTTTCATATGTGGAATCCTTTGATTGTCAACATTTTACACCAGGTGATGGTCATGTGTTTTTTTTGGTTATACCCTCTACCCTATATGGTGGAGGGTATATTTTAAATTCACTCATGACGGTTTGCAATATTGGAGAAATTTTCGGCGGAGATTTCAAAATAAAAATCTATTAAGCAATGCCAGTCTGTATGTCCGTCTATTGAAGTTTGACTCCATTTAATGGTGTCGTGCCATGTTCGATTTTTGAAGGCATTTCAGGTTTATTGGAGATTTTAGGCTGTTTTAGGAGGGAATATCTGTAATTTGGCATTCCCATTTCTTAGCGGGAATCAAGTTTATTCGCAAAAAGATGTCAATATTGGTCCATATTTTAAAATAGCCACCATTTTCATGGTCGATTACGACCAAAGAGCATGTAATTTTGCATATGGACTTCTTGGAGGACATATAACATCTTTGCAGGCACATTCTCAGAATAAGTGCATGTTATGATATATCCTCCATATAGAAGTCCATCACATTTTACATACTATTATGGACAGGGTACGCTTTCCAACCGAATTGGTTCTTGGTGGAATAAAACATATCTCAAAAAGATTTCAATATAGCACCACGTTTTGACTTATAATTTTTTAAAGTTCTAGGCTCATATTCCGATCAAAGTGGCTGTACTTTGGTACTCCGGCTTCTTAGAGGGTAAAGAACTTATTTGTGGAAAATTTCTCAGAATAGGTACATTTAAAAAAAGAAAATACCTCCATATACTAGTTCCGCCCCTTCTTCTATGATCTTAGGTCACATTTTCCAACCAAAGTGACTGTAATTGGTATTCCAGTTTCTTTTTGGGTAATGAGGATTATTTGCAAAAATATTTCAATATACGTCCAAGTTTTGACAAAGCCTCATATAGAGGCTCCATCCCATTTTAGAAATTTTCATGTTTTTAGAAATTTTCATGTTTTTTCCCACCAAAGTGTCTGTTAATTGGCACTCCGATTTCTTGCTGAAAAATTCTCAGATTAGGTCCACGTAATGACACACCCTCTATATGGAAGTTCCGCCCCATGTTAGATACTTTTATTGTCTTTTGACACACTTTCCATTCCGGGTTCTTGGAGGGCAATAACTTCTTCATGGGAATTCTCAGATTAGGTCCACGTAATGACACACCCTCTATATGGACGTCCCGCCCCATGCTAGATACTTTTATTGTCTGCTTCTACTTCTTCATGCCTTCATATATAGGTCCCGCCTCAGTTTATAAATTTCAATGTGACATGGCGCATTTTCAAAGGAATTAGCTGTAATTTGGCGCTCCGATTTCTTGGTTGGTAAAAAACTTCGTCACAAAATATTGTCAGTATAGATTTTGACATATCCCTCAATGCTACAATGGTAGCAATTTGGCATTTCGCCCATATGAAGGTCCCGCCCCATTTTTTTAACCGATGTGGATAATCAATGTAATCCCTCTCCATTCATGGCCCTCTATTTGGGGGGCACACTACCCAAAAATGTCCCCACCGATTTCAGGTTTTTAAATGTGTACCACATGGTAAAGGGCAATCGGAGTTCGACGATTCAAAGAATTTTTTACTTGTTTCTCTGTACCAAGTGATAGGCGGACATGTTTTAGACGAAGACAATGACGACGGCTAATGTGGAGAATTGCCAAAAGCAAAACAAAACAACAAAAAATGTTTGCAAATATTTTGAAAATAGGCCAGCAAACCTATCACCAAATGTTGGAAATTGTGGCTCAGTACCAAAACAAAAGCACACATACATACACACAGTAAAACGTAGATAGAATTAGGGTTTTCAAGCTACTTTTCTATGCCTCCAGACATACTTGAAAGGTATATACGGAGAACGACATTTTGCATAACAGTTGACACTATGTGTCCTTGACGAATGTTTGCTCACACGAGGAGATTGCAGGAGAGGGAGGGAAGGTTTTTTGAGAAATAAATAACGAAAGTAAATCTTCGTATTTGAAATTTCGTATTTGCATTATTTGTTTCCCTTTCAAAAAAGGTAAAACCTGTGAAAATAAAAAGCATTTTGTTGTCGTTTTTCATCTCCACGAACTAAGAAGTGGGTAGTGAAATTCTTTGGGGGCAAAATTTCCTAAACAATAGAGAAATAGTGACACGTGCTTTGAAAATAATTGTGTTGTGCTCCAAAAGGTGTTGGAGGTGGAAATCAAAAGTTTGATTGGTTAGCAAATTTTGTAACAAATTTGTGTGGGCATTTTTATTTCTGGAGTATGAAGAAGTCTGGTAGTTCTCAGTGAGGACGATATATTTTAGGAGTTCAATTGATGTAATATATATATATATATATACATATATATGTATATCCTCAGTATTAACACTAATAAGGGTATAAATAGACTTTGTAATTTACCACATAAAAATATCTGTTATAAACCCTAAGTGCCTTTGATGGACCAAATGCGCTTCAGGAAATTCGAAGGCGATTTATAAATGCTCGTTTGGTTGGTGTACCTGAATAACTGTGTATCATAATATTTGTTCCAAACTTAATTAATGTTTGAAGACCGGTTATAAGGTTAAAGGAACTGTGAAATATTAAACACTTCGTAAGTGACATCATAATAGGTCGTCATGGTACCTGGGGGGTACCCTTTAGATACCTTACGTACAAAAGGAATATTTGAAGTCTTGTAAATCTGGTTTGAAACGAATGGAGTATCGAATCGTGGGTCACAAAGGGTCCACAATTTAATAATGTGTAAATCAAATACAAAGATAATTGAATATTGGAATTGATCTAAACACTTTACATTGTAATATTTTTTACAAACCTACTTTAAATCCGATGTTGTCTAGAATCTATTGGACCCCTCCAGCTGGAACCTCTCCTACAGAAAGGAAAACATTTTAAAACATGTTAATTTTATATCGACCGAATATAGTAATCCATTTGATCCAATCTTTGCACAACCTAATATATTTTCCAAACTTTCCGAAGATGAGACCTATGTCCCGTAACATTTTATGTGTTTTAAAGGTCGTAGGTTCATTTATCAATCTAAGTGGTGTTAATTTGTTATTCCGTGCTTTTATTAATGAACTTCTTCGCCGAAAATGTTCAGTATAAGTCAAAATTTCTGCACATCCCCCATATAAAGTTATCGGATAATTTTTTTGTAATTTTAAGATTTGGACCTCCGGATTCTCGAAGGGTAAAAAATACCTTCATAGAAAATTTTCTATATACGTTCAATTTTTGGTATAGCTTCTCATATAATGGTCTAAATCATTTTAAAAATGTTGATGGTTCTATGCGCATATTCGGACCGAAGTGTCTTTGTTTCTACTTTTTGGATATGTCCATGTTACAATATACCTTCCATATAGAAGGTTTGGCCTATTTTATATACGTTTAAGGTCAAAGAATACACTTTCTAAACAGTGTGACTGTAATTTAGTATTCCGGCTTCTTGGTGAGAAAAAATATTATACGCAGAAAAAGATTTCAATATAGGACGCTGTTTTGACGTAGCCTCCATATAAAGGTTCCAGCCAATTTTAGGTATTAGAGGGAAGTGGCTGCATGTTCCAACCGATGTGGCTGCGATTCATCAATCCGGTTTCTTGGAGAGTATATTCTTCTTGGGTGGAAATTCCCCTTAAAGGTTCCTGTTTAGCTACAGCATCCTAATAAAAGTGCAGCTCCATTTCAGATATTCTCGTGTTCTTATGGCGTTGTTTCCATTCCTAGTTCTTGTAGGTTAAACTAATTCTTTACAGACATTTTCAATATGTGCCTACGTTTGTGATGGCTTTAGTCGCATATTCCGACCGAAGTTGATGGTTCTAGTTACATATTCGTCAAAAATACGTTTTTGCAGAAAATTGTCAGTATAGGTCCATGTTACGATATACCTCCCATATAGAAGTCCCGCCCCATTTTATATACTTTTATGGTCTTAGAATATAACTTTGCACCAATATAATTTGGTATTACGGCTACTTGGTGGGTAAAAAGACTTATTCCCAAAATGAATGAGTCTGTTTTGACATAGCCCCCTATATAAAGGTTCCGGCCAATTTTATTTTTTTTTTTCATTTTTTTAGCTGTAATAGAACAATCCGGCATCTTAGATAATAGTATGTTCTTTGCTGGAAATTGTCATTATTGGTTCAAGTTTTGGTCCCCATATAAAGATCTTGCACCATCTTCCAAATGTTTTTAGTTCCAGTCCCATATTCCGACCACAGTGGCTGTGTTTTGGTTTCCGGTTTTTTAGTGTAAAAAACTTCTTTACATTATTTGTATACGCTACATGGTATTCAAGCTTTGTGTGACCCCAATAGTTTGTAACGCAGCGAAATATTGATCCAAGACTCACCTAGTACACAGATCTCGATTAGCTGAGTCGATCTAGACATATGTGTCCGACTGACTATTATTTCGGCACGAAATTTTGCATGCTAGAGAGTTCTGTCCAAAGAAGAACTGAAATGGACCAACGACTTTATTTTTCTGGTCTAGAGGCTACCATTAAGACCCCGAACGCAAAAAAAACCTTAGACAAGGAACGTATCTGGCCAAAGAACTGCCATGACTGTTTTGAGGAAGATCAGTCAATATTTAGCGGGTCATATAGACCCAGACTTTTGCGTGTATATTTTGTGGTTGCCCCAGAGGCTACAATTATGACCCGGAAGGGGATCCGGCCGTCAAGCTTGATTGGTTTGATACTAATAATTTTATGTGAAAAAAAAAATAGCTGGGAAAACATGATTCAGAAAATATGCTGCAGAGTTGTTGACCACTAATCGACCACGATGGTACAAATACTGCGAAATATCACCAAGACTCTTGGATCCCCAGAAACTTAGAATTCAGTGGTAATTGTGTAGGGTATCATATGGTCGGGCCCGTCCGACTATATTGCTTCACTTACTGGTTTCAGTATAGGACTAATTTTTCAATTCTTTTTCAAATAAAAGCTCATGGTCACATTTTTCATCTATACAAAGGTCCCTATGTCCTAGCCCAATTTTTCAACGAAATTGTCCGCAATTGAACATTCCTTATGCGTAAAAAACATCTTTATCGACATTTTTCAGTATAAGCCCACTTTTGGGATAGATCCACCCCATATATATGGATCGGACCGTTTTTTTTTAATTTGTTTTGGCACATTTTTCAACTGCAGTAGCTTTTGTTTTGCAATTTCGACACAGGGCTCTTATAAAATTCTTGTCCCACTTTCCAAAAATTTTTGGTTCTAGCCCATAATCCGATCGATGTGGCAGTGTTTTGGCCTTCGTCTTCTTGGGGCTTAAAAATCTTCCTTGCAGAATATTCTCAGTATAGGTCATTTGTATGTAACGTGATCAACATAAATATACTTTGGAAGATATGCTTAGAATAAACTCCGCAAAAGTTGGTAATAATCGGCTAAGATATTAAAAATTGTAGAATATCACATATCTCTCTATCCGCCGACTTTAGTCTTCTCCTTAGTGACTAGTGAATAAAATCTTAAAATGAGACAGGTATCAAAATGCGGGATATTAAAAAACCCCTCTTAAAATTTCTTTCGATTTATCCCTTAAAAAATTTAAAATTTTTAACAGTTTCTGGCGACAAACATTTATAAAAAAACATCCAACTTCTATCTTTTATCCAAAAAACTTCCACAAACCTCTTTCAAAATTAATTTCCAAAATTTTATGAATTAATAAAAAATAATATACAGTGAGTGTAATAAATATTTTGCCTCAATAAAAATTTGAAAAAATTCCAATTTATACGCCTAAAGCCAGCAAACTAAAGATGTAAAATGAATTATGTATAATGGAGTACGTTTGTGGACATATTTAGACCGTATTTCTGCAAGAATCACAGCGAAAGACCTATTGGTGTCGAAGATATCGGCCGAAATATATAACAACCCAAAAATGTTTATCACAAAAAAGTATTTTGCTTTTTATTATTATTTTAGAAAAAATTGTTACATAGAACACGTTTGGTCTTTTTATAGTTACCATTGCGGGTAACGACATACTATAAGTGATTTGGCAACGATTCCAATAAACCACGGCATTTTTTCGCGAGTATTTTCTCACATTTACGTTCAATACATTCTCCAGCAATATTTCATTCAATATTTGGTAATTTCTCGTCCTAATCTCAAAATCAGAGTATTAAATATAGTCGTCGCGGCTTCAAAACATCCCAAATATGTTAAGAATAATAAAAAGGAGGTTTTACAAAATATATCGCGAGGACAGGGCCTTAAAAACTATTAAAACCAAAATCCGACAAACAAATTATTTAAAAAAATATCGCGAAACCCCATTTTTCTAACTTCGAAAACTTTATGGTTCATTTTTACTGATCTAGGAACCAAAATATACGATGAAAATAGCAATAAGGAGGTCAGATTCAAATATATGGACGGTTTTCTGGCAATAGAAATACATCTTATTTCGAAAATAAATACATCGACCCGTTTATTCCCTACTGCATTTTATTCGCAACTGATGGTGTTAATCGGAGATAAAATATAGAATGCGTATTCGCCACCAGCAACCACAGTTTTTCAAAAGACAATAGGATTTGACGAATAATGATGTTTTCTCCCAACTTCATGTATTGGTTTTTATTACTATTGATTTAGAACTGTTCATATCTTTGAATCTGACCCCCTTATTGGTATTTACATTGCATATATTGGTTCCTAGATCAATATTACTGGACCATACAAATTTCGAAGTCAGAAAAATTGGGTTTCGCGAATTTTTTTTTAAATAATTTGTTTGTCGGATTTTGGTTTTTATAGTTTTTAAGGTTCTGTCCTCGCGTTATATTTTGCAAAACCTCTTCTTTATTATTCTAAACTTTTGAAGCCGCAATGACTATGTTTAATACTCTCATCTTAAGATTAGGACGAGAAAATACTAAATATTAAATGAAATACTGATGGAGAATGTATTGAATGTAAATGTGAGAAAATACAAACGTGTTCAATGTAACAACGAAAAAATGCCGTGATTTCGGCCGATGTAATGGACTTTCGCTGTGATTCTTGCAGAAATACGATCTAAATATCCACAAATGTACTCCATCATACATAAGTCATTTTACATCTTTAGTTTGCTGGTTAGGCGTATATATTGGAATTTTTTCAAATTTTTATTGAGGCAAAATACTTTTTACACTCACTCCACCAGAGTGCCTAGAGTGGCAAATTTTATGGTTTTCGGATAGACGGGATGCCAAAAGTAGAAGGGTTGCAAAAGGCTGACGGGGATTATGATGGTGTTTTGGGAACTTATATAGACCGGGGTGAAGGAGAACAATTGTGTGGTGTCCAATGATTCGGCTGCAGCTTGTAGCTTATTCGTCACTTGGATTTGACGATTGAGTAAAATATTTTGTATATTTTCCACATAATTGTGGGATTGGATTTCCAGCGATTGGAAATATTTGGGAAAATCAATGTGATCGTAGGAATTAATTCGCAATTTCATATTGTTTAATTTATTGAGGGCTTCCGTTTTTACGGGTTCCGTCATCCAGGGATAACTATTCGTTTCAAGAGCTTTCCTGAAGCTTGACCTTATTTGTTGCCATAATTCGACTAACTCCTGTTCGTAGGTGTCCAAACGATATTCCCCATAAACGACATGATCTATATATTCACCAAAATATTTTTTCGCCTGTTCGGTGCAGAACTCCTCACGATCGGCTGGTTTCATAGTCGAGGTGACAACTAAATATTCCTCCATTAATTGCCACAGCATGTAGTCCCTTAGAATATCCTCATCTGTCGTTTCGACCAATTGCAAAATATTTGAAAAAGTCCCTTCATCATAGATGTAAATATGTTCGGGCAGTTCGGAGGTGGTCACGTTGAGGGCAGTTGCCAAAAATGATTTGACATCAAAGCGCGGATATTTTTCATGCAAGTGATCTAGGGCATATGATTTAAGTTTGACTGCAATATCTCCGGTATCCGGGTATCGCTTTCTTCTTCGCCATCCATATCCACAGGCTCTAGACTTAACTCCGTATCCAATTGCGCGATTGTTGAACTGATATCCGCCACTTTATCAGGGCTGAGATAGAAAATTTTACTCAAATACCAAGCTATTTCTTCTTGTCTTTCTTCCAAGTTCTCCACGGGATCCTGAGGACTTATATAGACACTTGTTAGAGTATGATTGAAATAATCCTTTTTCACATCGACGGACAAGAATATGGATTTGCCATATAACTGCTTCAATTCAGCAACCATAGACCACACATCCAGAGGTTCATCGTGCGTCTTTCTCGATCCGTTATTATGAAGAAATGAAAATTCCCCATAATCCGCATAAACCCTTCGCATTGCCACTTTATATTTTGCGGAATGGGAGTTCAATTCCATACAGGATCTATAAAAATTCTGCAATTTATCCTTAATCGGATCATGGCTCGCCTCACTACGATTATTCAGCAGATTATACACCCTTTGATGTATACCCTTTGACAGATTTATAAATTTATCCGTACGATAATTGTCATGATTATCGGCTCGATTTATTCTCGACCATTTGCCACACGCAAAATTATAAAAATTATTACAGGGTTCGACCTCCGGATCTATCCAAGATTTTATAGCTGAAGCTTTACTTCGGCGAAGAATTTCCTTATGGAATGCGTTATTTAAATCGATTTCAATGGCACCGGTTATTATTACGATGTTTAGCAGGGTCACTACTAAAAATATTGGAAATAATTTTTTGAGTTCCATAATTTGTTTTTTCTTTTTATTTTTTCTTTTCACCAGTAAACAATTCTTGACATTTCAAAGTTTATTTCAATACTGCGTGGCTTGAAGTCACTCGAATCGGTATCAGTTTTTTATTTCTGGTTTTGTGCAAAATACAAAAGCTGATATCGAAGAAAACATTCGTCATACTCGTAGAACATTTGTGGTCACAGATACACATTGCCTTGGTTATCAGTAGTAAGTCGAGCTATTACAGAGAGGAAGAGCGAGTTTTTGTTGTGTTTTTTTTTTTTATTTTTGCATTAAACTATAATGAGAGCTGGGGATAAGCGAAGAAGACCACACACAAGTTTTTAGACTCCTCATCGCACCGTGGTACAGGGTATTATGTCATTCGGGTAAAGTTTATGGTCAAAGTAATCAAATCAAGTTTTGTCTCAATAATGTAAATGCGAATATTTATTCAAAAAAATTTTTTGGTTCTTAAAGATTTCTCATCGCACCGTGGTACAGGGTATTATGTCATTCGGGTAAAGTTTATGGTCAATGTAATCAAATCAAGTTTTGTCTCAATAATGTAAATGCGAATATTTATTCAAAAAAATTTTTTGGTTCTAAAAGATTTCTCATCGCACCGTGGTTCAAATCAAGTTTTGTCTCAATAATGGAAATGCGAATATTTATTCAAAAAAAATTTGTAGGTGTCTCATCGCACCGTGGTACAGGGTATTATGTCATTCGGGTAAAGTTTATGGTCAATGTAATCAAATCAAGTTTTGTCTCAATAATGTAAATGCGAATATTTATTCAAAAAAATTTTTTGGTTCTTAAAGATTTCTCATCGCACCGTGGTACAGGGTATTATGTCATTCGGGTAAAGTTTATGGTCAATGTAATCAAATCAAGTTTTGTCTCAATAATGTAAATGCGAATATTTATTCAAAAAAATTTTTTGGTTTTAAAAGATTTCTCATCGCACCGTGGTTCAAATCAAGTTTTGTCTCAATAATGGAAATGCGAATATTTATTCAACAAAATTTTTTGGCCTTCCTTGTGGGGAAGAAAGTCTTTTGCGAATTTGTTAAGTATGTACAAATTCAACATAGGTCAAATTTTTTACCCATGATTTTTTTGACCAAAGATCAAGAAACAATTGTGAAGAACGATGCAAACATATTTTTGGGGACCCTATTGAACATCTAATGATTTGTATCTGTTGGTATTTAGATTACGGTTCAAGAAAATATGGACGAAAAAGACGCACAAGGACTTGACATGGAAGTAGGATATGGTTTACAAAAATATTCCTGATTTGTTTTGACTGAAGACATGTCATCTCAAACATAACCTACAATCTATACTAATAAAAGATAAAAAGTAATTTTGGGTGAGGGTCACTCTTGGTCCGAAGGTGACAGATAAGGCTGGGTTTTTGGAAATTCGTACTAGAACGGCACGAAAAGTACTAGAGTGTGCTATATGTGGTACCATTTGTATTTGGTGAACAATAAGTATTCGAAAAGTACCAAAACTATAAGTATCCGAAAAGTACTAAAATGTGCTAAATTTAGTACAGAACTTAAAATTTGGAATGCGAAGTAAGGTTGAGAAGTAAAATTTGGAATGCGAATTAAGGTTGAGAAGTAGGGTCGATGTATATAAAAAAAAGTAAAAAAAAGTACAGTATATGGTATTATATTTGGTACAAATTTAATTTGAAGGTACAAATGGAGCTGGAATCGCAAAATTTGAAATTAACATTACCGTCGGAGTGTAGGATTGAGATATGTACGTGGTTTTGGAAATTGTTTACTTATGTTTACGAAAAATTACTAAAACGTACAATAATTGGTACAATTCGGATATAGGTGAACCAATAGAGTTGGGATCCTGAAATTTGGAGATAAGATCATTGTTGGTGTGTAGGATGAGGACATGTAGAAAGCTTCGGAAATTTGTTATAATGTGTACAAAATTGTACCAAATGTGAATTTGGGTGAACCGATAGAGCTGGAACACTGAAAATAAGGTTAATGTTGGAGTGTAGGATGGATGTAAATTGTATGTATATAAGAATGTAAATTGTATGTATGTAAGAATGTAAATTGTACTAAATTTAGTACAATTTGAATTTTGGGTAAACTGATAGAGCTGGGATTAAAAAAATACAAATATATTCGACTATATTTTTTAATTAATTTATAAATCATATTGTGAGCCATTGTTGGACGCCATGGTTACAATATTGCTAATATCCAGTACAACTCTTCTAATTACTTGTCCAGATTCCCTTCACAGTATGGTGTGTTGTGATGTTCGGCTTTCAATTGTGGCCTATAGATCGATTCAAAAGAAAACACACACAAAAAATTTAGGTTTTCGGTCCACTGCATCCCAATATTATTATCTTATCATCACCGAATATTGTTGGCGTTACCCTTGACCATACCTGGATCCTCATGGAAAATTTCAAGGCGATCTGCGCTTATATTTCCGCCTCTAGTGTGGTAATGTGTTACTAAATAATATCTGAGTACGTAAGCACATGTAATTATTTAAGTGCAACTCCCACATCGGAGTACATACTACAATGTTATTGGTATCAATTTAAAGGCTATCTACTCCTCTTGGATATACTATCAATTTCTCGCGTTTATGTCCTTCAGGAGTTTATACGCCATAGAATACAAATGTTGTAATTTTCACACAAAAATCAGGGTCCATCTGACCCGCTAAATATTGACCTATATTTATCAAAGCAAGCATGCATATTTTTTTAGTTCGATCCCCTTCTCCATGTAAAAATTAGCGATGTTTGGCACGATAATTGCGCACAGTAATACGCAACGACTGAAGCAGGTTACA
>NW_026881811.1:0-36493 GCF_032173495.1 Musca vetustissima
CAAGGGCCAACTAAGGCGTGGATTTATTAAAGAATATTTTTCAAGGGCCAACTGAGGCGTGGATTTATTAAAGAATATTTTTCAAGGGCCAACTGAGGCGTGGATTTATTAAAGAATATTTTTCAAGGGCCAACTGAGGCGTGGATTTATTAAAGAATATTTTTCAAGGGCCAACTGAGGCGTGGATTTATTAAAGAATATTTTTCAAGGGCCAACTGAGGCGTGGATTTATTAAAGAATATTTTTCAAGGGCCAACTGAGGCGTGGATTTATTAAAGAATATTTTTCAAGGGCCAACTGAGGCGTGGATTTATTAAAGAATATTTTTCAAGGGCCAACTGAGGCGTGGATTTATTAAAGAATATTTTTCAAGGGCCAACTGAGGCGTGGATTTATTAAAGAATATTTTTCAAGGGCCAACTGAGGCGTGGATTTATTAAAGAATATTTTTCAAGGGCCAACTGAGGCGTGGATTTATTAAAGAATATTTTTCAAGGGCCAACTGAGGCGTGGATTTATTAAAGAATATTTTTCAAGGGCCAACTGAGGCGTGGATTTATTAAAGAATATTTTTCAAGGGCCAACTGAGGCGTGGATTTATTAAAGAATATTTTTCAAGGGCCAACTGAGGCGTGGATTTATTAAAGAATATTTTTCAAGGGCCAACTGAGGCGTGGATTTATTAAAGAATATTTTTCAAGGGCCAACTGAGGCGTGGATTTATTAAAGAATATTTTTCAAGGGCCAACTGAGGCGTGGATTTATTAAAGAATATTTTTCAAGGGCCAACTGAGGCGTGGATTTATTAAAGAATATTTTTCAAGGGCCAACTGAGGCGTGGATTTATTAAAGAATATTTTTCAAGGGCCAACTGAGGCGTGGATTTATTAAAGAATATTTTTCAAGGGCCAACTGAGGCGTGGATTTATTAAAGAATATTTTTCAAGGGCCAACTGAGGCGTGGATTTATTAAAGAATATTTTTCAAGGGCCAACTGAGGCGTGGATTTATTAAACAATATTTTTCAAGGGCCAACTGAGGCGTGGATTTATTAAACAATATTTTTCAAGGGCCAACTGAGGCGTGGATTTATTAAACAATATTTTTCAAGGCCAGATTGTGGTACAGGGTATTATGTCTCTGTGCATATGTTTGTAACAGGCAAAACGAAACGAGATAGACACATGGTTTCTTTAGTGAATATTCATAGAATCACTTTCTGAGTCGATTTATGCATGTCCGTCCGTCAGTCTGTCCATGTTAAATTGTAAACAAAGTACAGGTCGCATTTATGATCCGAATTGAATGAAATATGGTACAGCTCATTTATTTGGTCCAGGGACGAACCCTATTGAAATATAGGAAAAATCGGTTCAGATTTAGATATAGCTCTTATATATATTTTCGTCCGATTTAAGGTAAATGGTTTGCCAAAGTCCTTATATATGTTTCGATTCCCACGAAATTTGGCATTGCGTACTAAATTAAGTCTAGAATAACGTGTCTTAGGTTTCGTGAAAATCGGTTTAGATTTAGATGTGTATAAAACCCCTATATTTTGTGTTCCTTCAATTTCGATTATGTTCGTTCAATTTCCCTCGAAGGCACATTGACATGAAATTTTTAGGATATATATGTAAACTATACCCAAAGTAGTGAAGGGTATCCCTACTGGTTTTTAAATTAAGGCCATTTCGGCGGGAAAAGGTTCTAAATCTTAAAAGGACTCAAATAGCAAGGAACCTTTATATGGGGGATATGTCCAAACATAGACCTATGTAGAATAGTGACCGCATAAATATATCCTACCATACAAGAACCCAGAGAATGAGTATAAACCCAAAATTAAATTAAGAAGACGGAACAGTTCTTTAGTATGAGGACCAGGGACGTAAGGAGGGGGGCGGCCCGGGGGCCCCCGGAATGAAATTTTTTCACAGTAAATTTAATTTGCAACCGCGAATTTTTTCATTTTGTACTAGCATTTTTGTAATCTAGCATTTTTTATAAACAAAGTTTTGGCAACACTGGTTGTTATAGTTCGCTTACATTGTCCTAAACTGTCCTTCATCATTCCCCTAATGATAATGTTAATAAAACAATATTTTAATGAATTACGGGCTACACATAACACCATTAATTAACACCTTATATAATATTCGACCATTTAATATTTCCCTCGTCCCACATTCAATGTAGACATTTGTTTTTCCTTACGACATGTCTTGGCTCCAACAAAAAGTCAAAAAGAGGATGATAATAAATTAATGACAAAGGCCATCCCCTTTTTAACCACTCTTTGCCGTAACCAAATATTGGGAGGTTTTATTTTTTGCCGTCTATTTTACAACGAGTTTTGCTGGTTTTCTTAACGTTGTCGCTGTCAACGGCTAAATGGTTTGGCTGTCATTAAAAATTCACAAACTAAAAGAGAAAAAACCTCTTAATTACGGCTACTAAATATCCTCTATAATTTATTAACTTCAAACGACCATCCCTGAAAAAGTAATGGATGTTTAAGGGTGAAGAAGTCAGTGTTAAAAAACTGAGAAATTCATCTACATTTGTTAATATATAATGACTAGGTTGTGGTTAACCACTATAGCCTCAAAAACGAGACAACATACATGACATACATTGTGTGTATGTCATGTAGCTATTGAATTTTGTGTTTAAGGTTGACATGTTAGGATATTCGACAGAAACTATTATAAGAATACTGACATCAAAAATTTGGTTAAAAATTGTGTCCAAAGTACTTAAATAGCACATATCTCAGGGGCTATACTATGTTATGTATGGGGCTATACTATATTTATAAATTTTGGAAGGGAAAATTTCCACATAATCAGAACAAAATGGCTACTGACAGCCAAATTCTAATAGAAACACTGCCATATTACAAAGGACGCTTCATAATCATTAAAATATGGAAAAGCTTAATCCGCATAAAAACTGTGATAGATAGGGGAAATAGACTCACATAATAGAGCTCACAATTTTCCAAACAACAAAATTGATTTTTTTTTCTGTGAATTTGTTTGTATCGAAACAATTATATGAAGGTTGTGTAAACATTTTCTGGCAATTAAATTATTATCCATATAGAACACGGGATGCCAACTAACTAATATTTTCACTGAAGGATGACCCTAAGAAAATTGAACGGGATCTTCATAGGAGGAAAATGAAAATTTTCTACAAGAACTCATGTTCTCAAACTACTGCCCCTTCGGTTAGAAAATACGACGAACTATTTCACAATGTCAAAAATGGGGCGAGGACCGATATATCATATTTTCAATAGTAAAACATTAAAGGAGTATGTAGCCCCCATACATGTTTGGACTAACAATAAAAAGACTTAAAGAAAAATAAAAAGAATTGACATAATTTTGTTGTCGTTTTGTAGTTGTATTTGTAATTAATGAAAAGTCCTTCTTTTCGTTCTAATGGCATTCGGCTCTAATATGAACTAGGTTTATTTGCAATTAACAAAATGGGAACATATGAAATTAAATTTTTGGAAATGTAAAACCATTTTTTCGAGAAAAACTTAAATTTAGAATTTAATAAAAATAGAAAAATCATTGTTCTGAAACCATGAATTTGGTGTAAAATCAGATCTGCACGACGAATGATTCGTGAATTTCACGGTGTCAAATATTGATTTACTTTTTCCATTCAAATGGGATACATCTAACACACGAAGTTTGAATACTGATGATCCTTCGATCCTACGTTTTGATCCCTAGCGCCTTTTGGATACGAAAATACGAATATTTTCAAAGTTTAAGTGCATGTCAGGGCCGTTTTTTGGCTTTGGAAAAACTTTTTAATTTTTGTTTTTTTTTTTTAATATGGTTTTTTCTGAAACATGTATTTGGACTGAATAATATTTGCATAATTATTCGACTGAGACTAAAATTTGTACAACGTACCAAACTAAGTCAAGTTTTTTTGTAATCGGTCAAGATTTATTTGTGTAATTCTTATACATACTTCTGTTCGATTTAAAATTTAAAAAGTCCGCCCGCACCGAACATAACATCGTTTTAATTTGTGTATGTATTGAGATTTTATACTCAATGATTTCCCAATGTGTAAAACTGCAGCCGATTTGGTTAAAATACGTGGCAGGGCTTCACAAAATAACGAATATTTCAAACATGGGATTATAAAGGAAGAATACATGTTTATCGATATTAGGGATTAAAGTAATATTTAGCGAATAGATTTTCAATGCCAACTGTTTGGATTTACTTTTCCAAAACGGTAGGTATTCATAAGTGGAATATTAAACCAATAAACGAAGCAGTAAATCCGACGCGGCCGACAATGTAAACATTGTGCGATATCCAACGAAAATAAAGTATTTTACAATCAGCTGCCTATGCCATATCGAATGCATTGTGGTGAAAGAATGGTCGAACAATAAGTCAATTTCAGGGTATGTCACATGACGATCAGTTCAGGCACGGAATTAATGTTCTGTGTCATTGATGTGACATGAGCTTAATAATTTTCATCTTGGAGTAAGTCAGGTGAATAAGGAAAACGGATATATTTCCGGCTAAAAACTTACGCATAAGTTTTGATGTGTGAGCTGCACTATGAGCCAGAGATCCCATTTTTTGTTCATAAAAAGAAAAAATCTAAATTTATTAGGTCGACCGAAAATGGTGGTCAAATTTTTTTAAAGTATAATTAATCAAATTAATTTTTAAAATTTTTTGTAAAACTTTGGGTATCCATATGTCAAAATTGATAATTTTTGGTACGAAGATTTAACACCCAATGTGAATTGAAAATACTAAAGTACAGCAATTTGGTTGGAAAATGCACAACAAATCACCAAAAACCCATGCTTGGGGGGTACCCTAAAAATAGGTCTACTTCGAATACGATTTTTTATGATTATCTTGTAATTACTAATAATTTTCACTTTCATTATAATCACCATAATCACCACATTTAAAGGACTTTCACCAGTGGTGATCCGTATGTCAATATTGATAAAGTTTGGTACGAAGATTTAACAACCAATGAGAATCAAAAAATACTAAATTACAGGCAATTTGTTTCCCCATTCCTGGCCCTAGTGGGCGAGGTTTTCCTTAATACTATGCTGTTCTGATGAATTGCTTCGGGTAAAAACGAAGCTAAGACCTTAATGGAAATAAGACGAGTGGTGGTTATATCGTCCTAATAAAAAATATTTCAAGATGCTGGAATCTGTATTACAAATTAAATATTCCATCGTTCCATTTTATGATAGAAATTGCATTTTATAGCCCACAATACACCTTTATAACTTCAGAAATTCTACTTAACGAGGTGTGTTAAATGATCGGAATCTTGTTTTTCAGCTCAGCACACAATAAATTCAAAATACATTGTTACAAGGGTTGGTTGGTAGGTTGGTTTTATTTTGCTTTTTTCAACAATGTTACAAAAGTTTTCGCAAGACAATAAACGGTGTTCAGAAATATGCCACAGGGTCTACAAAAGAAAAAAAATTAAGTGTAATTCATGAACAGCAACAAAAACGAATACAGAATGAAAGTCAAGGAAACAATGCAAATCAACAGAAACGAGAAGTTGACATTTGACTTGACTTCTTTTCATGTTGTGGGTTTCTCCTTGTAGGTTTTTTTTCTTTTGTTTTACTGCTTTGTTTTTGGTGTTGTAATAAAATTTATTTTTCTTTTGTTTTTCCACAATGAAAGACATTGTGGGCGACTATTTTTCTTTTTTCCTTTTTGTTTTATTTTGATACATGTTATGAGTTGTAGGTAGTGGCACAGTGGGTTTGATTGCCAAAATTGGAAAAATAAATTTTCACTTAGAAAAAATTGTGTATACAAATTTTAAAATGTTTATATTTTTTACGTTTTCAAACACTAATTTTTATGGGATTTAAAAAAAATTGTTGATACCTCATCAACATATATGAAAATTCTTGATTATAAGTCAAACGACAAAGGCTCATTGTAAATATCTAACTATATAACCTGTAAGTAGTGAAGTCGTGTCCTTCAGATTCCAATTTTTTTAATATTTAAATATTCGGATTTCACAGTTGTCGGATATGACAAACTACCGTAACATTGAAGTATTTTTTTCAACACCTTTTGTTCTTTTTTTCCTACAGAATTGATGTAAAATATTAAAGACGAAAAAAGGTAGAATGGCAAAAAATGAAAAGTATCATAGAAAGAACTCTAGTTGTGCTTCTCTCTTTTATATTATTTTTCATTCCACTAGACTCTTAGATATTACATACATATATTTATAGACAGACGATATATCTACATAGGCATGAGTGTGTGTGTGTATCCACATGACACACCCACCTAAAGTGGATAACTTGAGTGTGGAAATGTTTGTATGTAGGTAGTGACAGTGGGTTTGGTTTAGTTAAATGTTTATTGGGCTATTTTACAAGTTTAGTTCAAGGTAAATTATACGCGAGACAGGCACGTCGCACATTTGAATATACTCTACACTTCTTTGTTTTGATTTCAATAACAAAAACAACACCAGCAACACATAAGAAAATGGTATGAACAAGTTTGTACGTGAGAATCTACTATTTGTCATTACACACTAAAAAAGTGATGTTGTTTAGAAAATGATTGATTGTTAATAAATTTTCCAAACATTGTGGGATTATGAAGGGAGAAGAGATGAATTTCGATGTGAGGGATTTATGATATATTTAACCTTGCAGACTTATGAAAACCAGCAGTTCTTATTTTACTTTTACAAAGCTGTATTGTATGTATACATAAAAGGTATTTATTAAACCGAATCGGAGGTATGGCTAATGTGGGATACGGAAAACTGTGATTCATCATATTGGTTTTAGACCCCATGTCTCTTACGACCAAATCTGTTTCAGACAATTTGTAGTCCATTTAGAAAACCTAGATCAAGTCCAAAATAGTAATAAAACTTTTGTGTACTACCGTAGACTTCCGCAAACCCTATGATGAGGGTATTTAACTGTCGGCAACACCGTCAAACAAAACAAAAGTTTTGGTCCATTTGACTTGCTACATTTATACCGATTGTCAACAATATGTTAATTTTTTACCCAAATCACCTTATCTTCGAGTCGGAATTATTGCTACTTTACCGATTAGGAAAACAGGCACTAAATTATGTTTTAATCTCGACTAGCTGAGTCCATTCTCATGTGTGTCAAAATCTCGTCTACAAAATTTCAAGTGAAAATCTAAGAACTCTTGAAGATATAGCCGATTTATTGTGTCAGCATCAAGTGACGGCTAAAGGGCTTCTCAAACTTTAAACGCGTTTTTCTCTTTTGCGAATGGCGGGCACGATAACTCAAAAACTAATAACCCAATCGATTTCAAATTTTTACACGTTTATCTGTGAGTGTATAGCTATCGTATGAACTAGGATAAAGCCAATCGATGAAGATCTTCCTTATTTTTTAACTTGGTTTTTGGTCAAAATTCGGCGATTTTTCAAAAATATTTTTTCAAAGGTCCGCCATTTTGTTTATTTTAGAGCAAAGCCAATAATCCTAGTTCATACGAGAGCCAGACATGTACTCTTTCTAAAACCGTTGGAATTTTCGAATTCCGATGATCCAGTGAGGAGTTATCATGCCCGCCATCAAAAATAAGGACTTTTCTTTAATTACAAAAAACAACAACAAAGCAATAACAAAAATTTCTTGTAAATTATTTTTCTTATCTTTTAAATCTTCAAATATATATGTGCAAAGTTACAAACCTTAACAAGCATTGGTATTGATTTACCATCCCATTGAAAATCTTGAAAAATTAAAATCGAGAATGGGTGGGGTTCCCTTAAGTCCACATGATGTCCAAAACATTAACTGATTATTACCAATAATTGGTGTCGTATTACTGCGGCCTTTATTATAATGGTCAGAGGTAGAAATGTAGTCCTGGGACCGTGGTGTTACAAACCCTTGGGACCACACGGACTAATAATGCTTTAATCGCATAATTGTGTAGGACATTTATATGGGGGATATGACGAACCCATGACGTTTTTATACTTTAAGAAAACGAAGTAGAACATCGAAGACAGAAAAAGCACATATTTGGAAAACTCGGCTAGGAAGTTCAGCATAACGAGAATGGGATGTGGTCATCACATGGGGCAACGTCCAAAACCTTATCTTATTTGACCTTTTATAGAAGAAGATATTTACCATACATGAACTCGGTATGCCAAATAACATCCAAAAATCAATAGGAGGAATTAGAAAAACAAAGAAAAGAATACATGAAAACGCGATCTCTTATTTAACGGCTCTTATTCAACACCTTTTTAGATCGAAATTGGAGCTTTTTGGTCGCATCTACCGTACATTTTCTCATTTCCATTATTACAAATATATAAACATATCCCTGGGACCACACGTAAGACATAAGTCAGGACGCCTTACACGTTAAAATCCTTTGCCGAAACATTTAACTATATTGGTTGTTTTCTGTGAATATGGTGTGTTACTCAGCTTGAATCCCGAATGTTAAATTACTGGTATCTGGATTTAAATGATGTGGAACCAATATATTCTGAAAAAATTATTCTAACATTCGAAGAATAGAAAATGTCAATTTACAGTCTAAAAACTTTAAAATGTCGAAAATGGGGCAGTATTGTTATATCGGACCCATAATAAGAGGTGGAAGGATATATTGGCCCACGTTTTTTATAGGTTCCATTTAGCAGTATCGGCACTGTGATTTGAATTAAGCTCGTAACAATTCTTGTATCCCTATAATGTATATATACCAAGGATTAAAATATCTAAAATCGGATATTTTAGATTTACCATAGAGAACCCCAAGAATGATTCTATAATATATTTCCATTCAGATTTTGCAAAGATGCTTCGAAAATGTATGCACCTTTTTCCAAGTGTATTGATGGTATACACAAGTATGCATGGAGAAAAAAAGTAATAGATGAATAGACAGATAGACACACAAGCAAAATGTAGACAGACCGACATTCAGACAGGTGAAATATGTGTGCTCTTACCAACTCGGTAGTTGGCCAAACATGTTGTCATTATAATATTAACGTAACAAACAAACAGACAGTCCTCTTACATGACTGGCACTGACTAGGATAAAATAAAATAAAACATGTGTGCCATAACAACAAAACCCTTGTCATGGCTAGTTTTTTGTGGTTTCTGTGTTCAGACGCAGACGTCTTTAAAAGTTATAGAATAAGTTCTTTCATTAAATAATAATGCATTACATTTTCAATATATGTAATCAATGCTTCTATGTAAGTGTATTATAGTTTATAAACCAATTTTAATTTGATATTAAATAAATACTTAAAAAATTAAGGGAAAAAGGATATAAAGTTTACATAAAAAATTAAATCCAATTAAATCCAATCAAAAATGTTTTTGATTTAATTCGAATCTACACTAATTCAGGAATGACCCTACAAAATTTCAAGAAAAAATCTCAAGAACTCTTGAAGATATATATATATATATATAGCCGATTTATTGTGTCAGCATCAAGTGACGGCTAAAGGGTTTCTCAAACTTTAAACGCGTTTTTCTCTTTTGTGAATGGCGGACACGATAACTAAAAAACTAATAACCCAATCGATTCCAAATTTTTACACGTTTCTCTGTGAGTGTATAGCTATCGTATGAACTAGGATAAAGCCAATCGGTGAAGATTTTCCTTATTTTTTAACTTGGTTTTTGGTCAAAAATCGGCGATTTTTCTAAAATATTTGTTCAAAGGTCTGCCATTTTGTTAATTTTAGAGCGAAGTCAATAATCCTAGTTCATACGAGAGCCAGACATGTACTCTTTCTAACACCGTTGAAATTTTCGGATTCCGATGTTCCAGTGAGGAGTTATCATGCCCGCCATCAAAAATAAGGACTTTTCTTTAATCACAAAAAACAACAACAAGACAACAACAAAAATTGTTTGTAAATTATTTTTCTTCCTTGTTAAATTTCCAAATATATATGTGCAAAGTTACAAACATTAACAAGCATTGGTATTGATTTACCAGTCCATTGAAAGTCTAGAAAAATAAAAATCGGGAATGGGGGGTTCCCTTAAATCTAAAAAACTTCATATGAGAAAAGCAATATATTTTAGTATCATCGATAAAACATCAGTACCTTTTAAAATATTTAATGACTAACCTCGAGAATTGATATGTTTTGATTACGCCATTTACAAATTAATGGCAAGGTGATAGTCGGGCGGGCGGATAATGCGGTGTAACAAATACACCTTTTTTGTGATAATAACTGTACTAAACAAAATAAGAATATCTAATCCCATGTAAAGTTTTTAATACAAATCATATATATATCAATATCATTTAAATCAATGATATCAATCACTCCTCATGGATACACAGCAACTAATTAAAACTATAGAGTGCTTTGAACCGGTTAATGTTGATATCCCCTTCCCTAAATACTATTCGGATCATAATTGTGACCTTTATAACGATTAAAAAATTTATAAAACTAATGTTTTTGGGCGAACGAACATGCACGTCTTCACTTGAGATATGATCGGTATACAAAAATGTTGGTATAGGACGAATATTTCGAGGCGTTAATTTTTTTTGAATCCCTCAAACCTGTATTATCCTTTTTCGAATTTTTCTGAAGTCTTTAGACATCCAACATGAGGTGTACTAGTGAGGATTGACTGAAGCAACAGGATATCATTTGCTTCAAAATTTTCCTTCTATGAACACCTTTCGTTGAATTTGGCGTGTATTTGAAGACCGCGTGACCAACTGTTGGTCTACATTTAGAGATATATCTATTGATACATGATTCTTCATCTGTAATGATCTGATAAAAATCGAATAATTTTCCTTGTCCCACCTAAAAAATCCCTAAAAATTGTTTGACGTGAGTCGAATATCGTCAGCAACCATCAGAGAGGAGTGATTTTACGATTATAATTTTTTCATAGTTTCAATGCTTTTATTGGTTGTTGGTAAGGACGAGCATCAACATTGTCATATTCTCGACCTTCCTTGAATCGGTTATATCATTATAGAAGTTGCGCTCTGCTCATAGTAGATTCGCCAAACATTTCAACATTTGAAATCCTTGCGCAGTTAATTTCACTTTTTACATTAACAAAAGTCGAAGAGCACACTGAAACTGGCTAAAATTGTTAAACTGACAATCCAAAATGAAACCAATGAGCGGAGCAGTATAGTCGGACGGGGCATACACAACTACCAAGAAACGCAGACTTTCTGCAGATGTATATTCCGAGTCTTAGTATTATTTCGCGATATTTTACCGGTCAGTGCATTTTTTCCGATCCGTGTTTTCTCGATGTGAACATTTACATTATAACGTACATTTTACATATAAATGTATTGCTGCTTTGAACCGCTTAATATTAACCGACCAGCCCTTCTGATTAGTTGGCCAGATTCCCTCCCCGTGTATTGTGTTGTAATGCTCAGCTTATAATAGTATAGAGCGACTTGAAAAAACTTTCATCTGAACCTCATGCTCGACATTTCCTTCTTCTAGTGTGGTAATTGTAATACTAAATAATATCTCTTCTTGTAAATATTTACGTATAACTCCCACATGAGAGTATATACAACAACAATTGGTGTCAATTTAAAGGTCAACCACTCCTCTTGGATATACTATCAACTTATCGGGTCTATTTCCTTCAGGAGTAAATATATACTCCCCATAATACAAATTTTGTAATTTTACACACGAAAGGCTTGACCCGCTAAATATTGACCGATCATCATAAAAACTTTCATGCTTATTCTACGGTCAGACCTTTATCTGATATTAATAATTGTAACTGACAAAAATAAAGTATTTGTTCCATTTCATCGCCTAAATATTAACAGATCATTACAGAAATAAGGATTTTCTTCGACCAGAAGAACGATAAATTTTAAAGCTAAAATAACCTTACAACATATTCGCGTAGGGTTAAAATAAAATGCCCACTTTTGCTTTTGAAATGTTGGGTATTGGAAATTTGATATATCGACCAAATTTTGGTATAAACTCCTTATGATGGCAACGCCCATTTTCAGCATATAGAATTTTTTTAGTTGCATTTTCTACTTCAAGAGGTCTAATTTGGCATTCCGGGCTCTTGAAGGGTGTTCCATTTCCATTCCATTTTTTTCTATTTTTTTTTGATACACAATGACTGAAAAATGGTTGCCACAAGACTTGTGGTCTCTATACTGGCCAATTGGCCTCTATAAAGACCTGTGGTCTCTATACTGGCCAATTGGCCTCTATAAAGACATGTGGTCTCTATACTCTATAAAGACATGTGGTCTCTATACTGGCCAATTGGCCTCTATAAAGACCTGTGGTCTCTATACTGGCCAATTGGCCTCTATAAAGACCTGTGGTCTCTATACTGGCCAATTGGCCTCTATAAAGACATGTGGTCTCTATACTGGCCAATTGGCCTCTATAAAGACATGTGGTCTCTATACTTGCCAATTGGCCTCTATAAAGACCTGTGGTCTCTATACTGGCCAATTGGCCTCTATAAAGACCTGTGGTCTCTATACTGGCCAATTGGCCTGTATAAAGACCTGTGGTCTCTATACTGGCCAATTGGCCTCTATAAAGACCTGTGGTCTCTATACTGGCCAATTGGCCTCTATAAAGACCTGTGGTCTCTATACTGGCCAATTGGCCCCTATAAAGACCTGTTGTCTCTATATAAAGACCTGTGGTCTCTATACTGGCCAATTGGCCTCTATAAAGACCTGTGGTCTCTATACTGGCCAATTGGCCTCTATAAAGACCTGTGGTCTCTATACTGGCCAATTGGCCTCTATAAAGACCTGTGGTCTCTATACTGGCCAATTGGCCTCTATAAAGACCTGTGGTCTCTATACTGGCCAATTGGCCTCTATAAAGACCTGTGGTCTCTATACTGGCCAATTGGCCTCTATAAAGACATGTGGTCGCTATACTGGCCCCTATAAAGACCTGTGGTCTCTATACTGGCCAATTGGCCTCTATAAAGACCTGTGGTCTCTATACTGGCCAATTGGCCTCTATAAAGACCTGTGGTCTCTCTACTGGCCAATTGGCCTCTATAAAGACCTGTGGTCTCTATACTGGCCAATTGGCCTCTATAAAGACCTGTGGTCTCTATACTGGCCAATTGGCCTCTATAAAGACCTTTATAGCCTTGACAGACGACAGCCTTAATTTGCATTAACAGTCTTAATTCAAATACTTGGCCAATGTGTTGGCACAAAATCAAACTGAATTTATACCAAATTAGGCAATTTCAATATGGCAATGCTGTCGAAATTTAATTGTTTCTTGTCAAATTTATTTATATTTTTGAAAATAAAAATAAGAAATGAAGGCAAATTTCAACCATTTTTTAAATTGGGAGCTGTTTTGCTAAAATCATAGTTGCTATTCCTCCTTTATGTCTTGTATATATTTCCTAAAGATGTAATCCCGAAAAATATCGAAACAAATGTAAAAAATTTCATTCTACACACAGACAAACAATTGTTTTGAAGCAAAAAACTGTTTCGTAAATTCAGAAACTCTCGTCTGTCATGGGTAAATATTAATTCAAATTACGAAATTTTTAATGCAAATTAAGGCTGTCGTCTGTCTATGGTATTAGTCTACTTTTTAAAATGAGTTTTTATTTCGACAAATTTTCCAGCACTTTTTTGAAATTCTGAATTTGGAAACCGCAAATTGATTGGGCAGTAATTTAGCAGATATCATATATAGTTGAATATACTATGAGTATCTCCATAATGTACCCAACTCCTTGAAGGCTATTATATAGTGGATCCCATTCTCTTTAATATTATTATTTTTTTTTAACACAATCATTCATCAAATAAAACGCAGAAGAACGATATATATTGGAGGCATGTGACACACGCAATGTCATTCCAAATAAAAAACAATTTATCAATAATCCATAAAGTTTGAGTCTTAAAGAAATAACTTTTGAAAAATAAACAAACCTTCGAAGCGTGGAACACAATATTTATTTACTGTATCCACTCTCCCTTCGCTACAGTTTCACCCTCAATTGTTGTTTTTTTATTTTATTTGTTTGCGATTAATAACAATCACCATCCCAAGAATTGTATCTCGTTCAGTTGGAATGTCTTTCCTTGCCTGCCTGTTGTCGATTGTGCGTAACTTTGCAGACCATTTCAATTATTTTGCTGATGTAACGAAGAATTTTAGCCAATAACAACGATAGGGTCGCAAGGCATTTTTCAATTAAGTTATTAAAATTATGAAGAAAGCGGCATTAATTCACTCCCCCTTTTGCCCAGTAACACTTCTGCGGAGACTTTGGGCTGTGTGGGTCGATGTGTGGCCATTGTTGTCATTCTGATGGTATCTGTCAGAATAGATGACATCGTTATACCAAGTAAATAACTGAGACGTATAGAAGTGAAAGGAGGATTAAGAAATAGCAAGTAAGTAAGAAACCCTAGCTAACTGCTGGACTGGCTGTTTTTTGGTCTCCTTCTTGCCTTCGCCTTCGCCTTCGCTCCCTCTTCATCGTTTACTTTTGTTGACTGTTTGTTATCAAGATAAGCTTCAATAAACTTTTTGGCCAAGTTAAATACTTATTTATGTATGTGTGTGCGTGAGTGTTCAACAATCTATACATATTTACGTCATATAGCTGGAATGTACGTTCATGATATTGGCCTTTGTGGGTATTATGTATGTAGGAGAGTGTCGAAGTGTGTATGTTGTTATGTGCCTTAAGAATCACTTTATTAAATTTAATCTCCCATTGTTTTTAAGTCACTCGGGCGCCACTGATACCAGTAATTACAATGGGCGTACGAAATTAATTAATTCCATCAATATCGTAGGATATCTGCAATATTTCGCCCCTACTACTACTCTCATTGATAACTCCGGAAATTTGAAACAGTTTCATTAGAGGAATTATGCGCTAGAGGGATTAGGATGAGGGCCTACAATGATAAGACCTTTGTTATTATAAAAAAATATATATTTATATGTGGGTATATAAAGATTAAATAAAATTCAAGAGGTTATTATGAGTTTAATATTGGAAATGGGTTTAAAGGGAAATATGACGTTCGATGTGAAAGGTAATCATAAGAAAATATGGCGTTTTTTAATAAATTTAATTCCAATTCATGCGGTTGAAGTCATTAACCTAACTCATATCCATTACTTACATTTCCAAGGTTAACAAAGCCATTAAATGTAAAATACACGTGCTATTGTAATATGGCGTAATGTTTATATAATACAACACATACACAAACACAATTTATTATTGCATGACACAAAACAATAAAGAATATAAGGAAAACAAAATGTGGGTGGTAGTAATGTCAACAAAATAAAATACGATTTTCAATGAAGATTAAAAGATTTGTGGTGTATTACAAGAAAATTCATAGTGTGGGTTTCTGGGATAAACTTTACGAAATGAGTGGGATAAAAATGTTATTTTATATAGCTGGAAGTTCATATGAGGGTAAAATTACGTTATTATTACTATAACCTGCAACTTACACATTAATATGTTACGAAAAAAATATACATTTTTATCCCGATAACAGCGTAATATTCTGAAAATTGTATGGGCGTTATTTTAATTCATTGATTTTCAATTTTCCGGGATAAAATTTTTATTCACCGAAATGTCAAATTATTTCTCTTTCATAAGAAAATGGGAGAAAACCTCAAAATAGTGAAAATGGACAGGACATACATGTGATGTCCATGCTAAAAGATGGACCGCCATCAAACAAGAAAAAGGTCGTTAAGTTGGGCCGGGCCGAAATTTGTATACCCTTTACCATCAGGTAGATCTTTAAAATACCTGTAACGGTCCGGAAATTTTATATATGGCCGGTTATGTCGTGGAAATTTTTTCACCAAAATACCGGATATTAAGGCTATACTAAGAAGTGGGCCAATATTGACAATTATTGTCAGGGATATGTGCTATCCAATGATAATTCAAAATACCAAACAACCAATATGGTTAACAAACGTGGCAAAATCTCCTAAGATACAAATATTTGTGCTATCCTATCCATGTACCGGGCTACGTTAAAAATTGGACGTATGAGAATTCAAAATACCAAATTAAAAGTAATTCGGGTGAAAAAACACCAAATTAAAGGTAATTACCAACAATTGTCGTATGATCAAAAAACAAAGTTCCTAATTACAGCCAATTCAGTGTAAAAACGTGCCCATAGCTCTCAAAATAACAAAATTTGGGACGTACCGTTATACCATAATGATAACTATTGGTGAGAAAATGTATTATCTATGATAACCAAAAATGTCAATTTACATCCATTAGTGATGCAAATATGTTTTTTCTCCTTCCAAGTACCCGGAATTTCTATTTCGGCGAAAAAAAAATCCAGCTAAAACCTCATCAGCTAAAACATCATCGAAGAAATTCGGAATATGAATAAGAGAAGACGATCATTGTACACTATCAAACTGCATGCTCCCAAACAATGGATTAAACCAGTGCCTTTCGCCTTTCACAATCTTTGATTTAATGGTAAAATATGTTTTTCTTTTATTAGTCCATTAAACATATTCTTAAAGAACTCCACTCATTATTTGATATTCAAAACATATTATTTAAAAAATATATGCTTCTTTTGACTTCGAAAAAAATTTCGAAAAACAAAAAAAAAAAAAAAAAAAAAAATTATCCACACCCCTTTAGGTCATCAAAAACATTTTGTTTAAAAAAATACACGCTTGTTTAGGTCTTCAAAAAATATTCCTTTTGACGAAAATAGATACTTTAAAATATCTAGACTCGAAGAGATTAATAAAAATCCTCACTTTTATTATTCCTCGAAAACATATTCTTAAAAAAAGCTATGCTTTTATTAATACTCGAAAAAATAATCCTTAAGAAATCAAAGCTTTTATTTAAAAATGTTTTTCTTTTTTACGCTTGTATTGGTTCTCCAAACAATAGTCTTTAAACCAGTAAGGAAAGTAGTAAAGTCGGACGGGGCCGACTATATGATACCCTTCACCACTATGGGTATTTTAAATAGCATTATTAACATGAAATTGGATGAAATAAAATATGTGATATTTATCTAAACGTGAATCGGACTAGATCTATCCATAAACATGTCATTCGTTGGGGACAAAAGTATGAAAATCGACTTCAAACAAATATCAATAGGTCATCCGTTGGGCTATGCCTGTACTTCTAGAAAACGTAACTACGTTATTCTAGGCTCAATTTTGTGCGTTGTACAAAATTTGATGTCAATCTGACAAACATGAGGAGTTTGATGTACAATTTACATAAAATCGGACGAAAATATATATGGAAGCTATACCCAAATATGAAACGATTTCAACGAAACTTGTCACAGGTTAAGTTATACTAATTTCGGTACGTTTAGTTCCTATTAACCATATATTGCTTTCTTGGTGCGTCAATTACTTCATATAAGCTATATCTAAATCCCAACCGATTTTTACTAAACATGGCACACAAAATTCTGGACTAAATTCTGTACGCTATGCAACATAAGAACTTTGGCACATTATTTAAATAAAATCGGACGAAAAAAATATATATAGATCTGAACCGATTTTCACGAAACTTGGCATACATCGCTCTACGCTCAATTCAATACGTCATTTCCATTTCGTGCAAATGGAAAGATATATAGGGACTTTGGTGCACCACTTACATGAAATCGGACGAAACTATATATGGGAGCTATATCTAAATCTGGGCCGATTTTCATAAAACTTTGCAGACATCATTCTAGGCTCAATTCAGTACGCTATGCCAAATTTGGTGCAAATCGAAAGATATATAGGGACTTTGGTGCACCATTTACATGAAATCGGAAGAAACTATACATGGGAGCTATATCTAAATCTGGACCAATTTTCACGAAATTTGGCAGACACCATTCTAGACTTAATTCAGTACGCTGTGCCAAATTTCATGCAAATCGAAAGATATAGAGGGACTTTGGTGTCAAATTTACCTTAAATCGGACGAAACTATATATGGGAGCTATATCTAAATCTGAAACTTGGCACACATCATTAGGGACCTAATTCAGAACTCTATGCCAAATTTCATGCAAATCGAGGGATATATAGGGATTTTGTTCTTCATTTACCTTAAATCGGACGAAAATATATATGGGGTCTATATCTTAATCTGAACCGATTTTCTCGAAATTTAAGACACATCATTCTAGACCTAATTCATTACGCTGTGCCAAATTTCGTGTAAATCGAAAGATATAAATGGACTTTGGTGCACCATTTACCTTAAATCGGTCGTAAATATATATGGGAGTTATATCTAAATCTGACCCGATTTTCTCGAAACTTAGCACACATCATTCTGGACCTAATTCAGTACTCTGTGCCAAATTTCGTGCACATCGAAAAATATATAGGGACTTTGGTACACCACTTACCTTAAATCGGACGAAACTATATATGGGAGCTATATCCCGATTTTTCCAATTTTCAATACGGTTCGTCGGTGGGCCAATTAAGTGACCTGTCCCAAATTTCATCGAAATCGGATCATAAATGCGACCTGTATTTTGTTAACAAAAATACATGGACGGACAGACGGACATGCATAAATCGACTCAGAAAGTGATTCTATGCATATTCTCAAAAGGAACCATGAGTCTATCTCGATTATTTTTGCCTGTTACAAACATATGCACAAAGACATAATACCCTGTACTACACTGTGGTGAAGGGTATAAATATATTATTTTCCAAAATTGAAAGATTGATTTTTTGCCTAAAAACTGTCCAAATTTTCTATAGTGAAATATAGTGCAATGATTTAATGGCAAAATATGTTTTTTTTAATATAATTTATTTTCTTTTATTAGTCCATTAAAAATATTCATAAAAAACTGCACACATTATTTGATATTCAAAAAAATATTATTTAAAAAATGTATGCTTCTTTTGACTTCGAAAAAAATTTCTTTTAATTATCCACACGTCTTTATATTTTGTTTAAAAGATGCACGCTTGTTTAGGTCTTCAAAAAATATTCCTTTTGATATATTCTTTAAAATATCAATGTTCAAACAGAATCTACATAAAAATCCTCCCTTTCATATTCCTAGAAAACGTATTCTTTAAAAAATCTACGCTTTTATTAATACTCGAAAAAATATTCCTTAAAAAATCAAAGATATTATTTAAAAATGCCTTTCTTTTTTACGCTTGTATTGGTCCTCCAACAATAGTCTTTAAAAAATCAAAATTTTTATTTAAAAAATAACTTTTCTTTTTTACGCTTGTATTGGTCCTCGAAAAAAATATTCTTTAAAGAATCCACGCTTCTTTTAAGACTCGAAAAAAATATTCTTTAAATATATTAAATATTCTTTAATTATATTATATATATCCCCTAAAAAATAATCTTTAAAAAATCCACGCTTATATTAATGGTGTTGGTTGGTCGCCTATGATTGGTCGTTGGTCCTTGTGCTTCGAATACTTATGCTCATCCTAGAAGAAATCTGTTTAAATTTCCGAACTTTTAATATTGAGTTTCAGATTGTTCAATAAAACACTTCATAATTATTCGTTAGAAATATTTTATTAACTGGTAACAGCAATTGTGACTTATAATGAGCATCTTTATAGTCATTGGCACGTGCAATTTGTAGCTCAATTGCTTTCATTTCTTTATGATTGCTTAGATTTACGTATTAAATAGGTTTCACTTGTAATAATCCTATGAAATTAATAATGGCTCTCCATTGCACACTTGACAATTTAATTAAAATGCTATTAATTAATAACAAAACTTCCGAAACACTTTCTCAAAATTACAGCGAAGTGAAAAGGGAGGCTAACATAATGGATGTGGGCAGAATTAAATCGGTGAATAATTTCACATACAAATACTGAGGAAAGTTATTCCAACTACACCAATGACCATAGCCATCCTCCCGTCCATTCAAATGTTTAAAATTTGTTTTCCATTTTTGTTTTGCAAATCCACCTACGTATTTCTCATATTTGCTGTTGTTATATTTTCGGAAGTACGATTTGTTCGAGTGATTCCACCCACTCATTTAGAGATTTAACTTAAATACATTTTTTTTTTGTAGAAATTTTTTAACAATTCCACACTTAGCAACAAATCCACCAAGTCCTATTAAACCAAATAAATGCCAGACAAAACATCGGCAAAAAAGAAAAAAAAATCAGCAGCTTTTATTAAAAGTTACAATCTTCTTAAAAGGGCAGACGAAAAAAAATGAAATAAATTCAAAAGGGCATAACTTTTTTTACGATTTCATTTAACATTCATTTGCTAGCTTGCAATTCGTAACCATCGAACAATTACTTGATTTTACAAACGAACGAAATTTAAGAAAATTTTTTTTCGCCTGATATTTTTCGCAAGATATTTGAAATTATCTTGTCGCTCTCACCCTCTTGAAAGAGAAATGTAAAAAGAAGAATTCGGAAAAAATATATTTATTACTAGCATTGGGAATAAATGCTAGGACGACAAGTACATTTCATTCGTTATTCCAAGCATTTGCATCAAATCAAAAAAAAAAAAAATTGAAACCAAAGCTATGCGAAGCGGCACTTCAATAGAACAGTTGTGTGTAGGAAATGGGGGAATAACATTTTTGGAAAGATTTGGGAAAAAAAAAATCATAAAAAGAAATAGCTTTCATGTAATGTTACCGACCCATTATCGGTATATCCAATCGAAGTGGTTGAAATATGGTATTCCATTCTATGTATTCTACTAAGTTGTTGAGGACATTTTCTTGTTTTAATAGAGGAAAAAGGAAATTCACAGCTCCAAACTACTGTACATAATATTAAAATTTACAATAAAAACCCCCGACATATAAAATATGCAAACCAAAAAAAGAGGAAACAGCGACAAAAGGAATTGTAAGAAATTACTTAACGTGAGAGCAACAGCAAAAAAAACTGAATTAAAATCGATAAGAATCATCGACTTGCCGCATAAAAGTAATGTTTCATTTATATAGGTGAAGACTATCAAAGTGGGCTGAACACCGACCAACATATCGTTGACGACTGTTGGAAAATGGGCGGTTTGTTATGCCGGGTGAAATAAGTTAATGTCTTTTTAATCGATTTTCTTTAAATGGTGGCAACGCCCATCGATTTCTTCTTATAGGCTACTTGTTTAACCTCAATACTAAAACAGGTTAAACGACGTGATTGTCAAAGAGTGGCAAAGTCCCACACTTCAGTATGGCTCATAAGAATGAGTAACAACCTTCCAAGGTTTTAGAATGTTTATCGATATATTTATGTAGGCTGTTACATAAAACGTAAATAAATGTTGCGTGTCGAAGTGCTTAATTAACGAAGGTTGGTTTTATTAAAAAATACTGTTATTAAAAATTTAATACTGTAATAAAAGCGCGGTCGATTGTATCAATTCCAAGAGTTCCTTGTTAGAAGATTGGAATAAGTTTAGAGTCGTTTTGTTTGAAGTATGAACATAAAAGAAATATATGGCATATTGAGCATTTTCATTTCGAAAAAAATCTCATCAATTGTCAGAAGATAGGTACACCAATTGAGACATGAAATAAAAAATATACACTATATGTATGTATAATAACTGTACAATATGCCTGTATATATTGGACAGCCTATGTTAATACATATATTAAAACGTACCAATTGCATACGTTCTGCCAATGTAAATTTATGTTGATTATTATTAAATTAATTTTCAGAAAATTACTCACCATTATACAAATATGAAATTTGAAGATTAAGTATTAACCGACTTACCTAAAAATAAGAACAAAACAATTAAATTAGAAACATATTGGATAATATAAAAATTTATCTGAAATTGGCCGTGTGTCATGTATTCGGATGAATTTGTGACTCAATACACAACCCTCACACTCAAATATTTTGAAAATTTTTTTTTTTATGTTCATCTTTGCCAATTTTTGTCACGGTAAGCAGATATGGAGTTAACAACAATATTTAGTTCCACATAAATGCAACATTAGAAATATCATTAAACATATAAGGACGTTAAATATTCACATTGTCACCTATAGATAGAATAAATATCAGTGTGCTGTTACGGCAGGAAGAGCATTAGTCTTGCATATCATTTATCGCACACTCACATGGTAATGTTTATTGGAGAATTTTCTTTTATTCAAGCATTTGAGAGTTATTTAGATCCACATGTAATTCTTCGAAACCAATGATCTGCCCATGAGCAATATATTCAATATGTTTCGTGTTTCCGTCATCAAAATCAATGCAACATGCGCTAGAACTCTACATAGGGGATCTCACGCATCTCAGTGAAGTAGCGGAAGATACTGGTAAGGTGGAAGGGAAGCTTCATGTCATCTCTCCAGTCGCCTTTTATTATTGCAATTCTTTGTAATGGTTCGTAAAATTTTGCACAACGCCATATTCGGTATAGATCATGTGCTCCATGTGTCGACTATATGATCGACACATGGAGTACATGATCTATTTTTATACCCTTCACCACACTGTGGTACATATGTTTGTAACAGGCAAAAGTAATCGAGATAGACCCTTAGTTCCTTCTGAGAATATGCATAGAATTACTTTCTGAGTCGATTTATGCATGACCGTCTGTCCGCCCGTCCATGTACTTTTGTGAACAAAGTACAGGTCGCATTTATGATCCGATTTGAATGAAATTTGGCATATGTCACTTATTTGTTTTATGTAAATGCTGCACCATACTCATAATATTGGTCAAATTATGACAACATTTTGCACAGAGATTGATATATGCCAAGTTTTGTTGAAATCGGATCAGATTTAGATATAGCTCCCATATATAGTTTCGTTCGATTTTATGTAAATGGTGCACCGTAGTGTCAATGTTTGTCCGATTGAGACAAAATTTAGCAAAGCGTCCTGAAATTTCCACAGGTTGACGTCCGCATAAATATGATTTACATATAGCTCCCATATATATTTTCTTCCGATTTAAGGCAAATGGTGCACCACAGTCCCTATACTGAATTGAGTCTAGAATTATATGTGCTTAGTTTCGTGAAAATCGGTTCAGATATAGCTCCCATATATATTTTCGTCCGATTAAATGTAAATGGTGTACTAAAGTCCTTATATATCATTCGATTTGCACAATATTTGGCATAGCGTACTGGATTGAGTCCAGAAGGATTTGGGTTACGTTTCGTGAAAATCGGTTCAGATTTAGAGATATAGCTCACATATATATTGTCATGTAAATAGTGCACAAAAGACCCAAAGTTTGTGTCGATTGGCACACAATTTTGTACAAATAATTAATCACTGAAAAGTTTAGTTGAAATCGGTTCAGATTTAGATATAGCTCCAATATATATTAAAGATTGTCCGATTGCCACGAAGTTTTCCACAGCGTATCAAATGGAAACTAGAATAACGTTATTGCTTTTTTCTTTGAAATTGGTACAAATTTCCAATGAGTGTCTGATTGAGATTGCATTTTTAACAGTGCGAAATACCTGTCTATCCCTGTTAAATTGTATTCAAAGTATAGTTCGCTTACTGAATAACTTGTATCGAGTTTGCTATAAATCGATTTACACAAATTGGTCCCATTGTACGCAATCGACTCTAACTCTGCCGCAATGAAATGAAATTTAGCATAGGTTGCAGAAAGGCATGTGTATGGATTGATGTTGGTCGGTACGAATACAAACACCCAGGCGGTACTAGTCGGTATAATAGTACCGCCTGGGTGTTTGTATTCGGTATTCTATTTTTTAGAGAATAAATTACCTACTAGCGAGTGAATAAATTACCTACCACAAAACAATGGCATATTTGCCATTTAAAGGTCCCGACCGATTTATGGAATTTTGTATCCACACCAATCGTTGGTAGATATTAAAAAAATAGGCCACTTGTTTACTTGTTATTCCTTTTCAACAATTGACCCAAGCATTTGTTTAATGACTTTAAATATATTTTTAAGCTCTAGTGATCATGCAATATTTAATGAATATTGGTAGAAGAAAAAAGTTTATGGTATCTCTTGGTATGACATACGACGATCTTGCATTATTAGTTCAAAAAAGACATCAATGGTTTAAAAGCACAACGGCCAATTTTCGACGAAGTTCTTAAACATTTCTTCGCTGTGCTATAGAGTAGTGATTCAATGTCATAACAAATTGATGTTCATCGATGCTACCTTGTTGCCATAATTATCGTTTTCAAGTATTTTCCGGTTTTTGTTATTGTAAACAACATACCCTGAAAGCTAATGGGGGAACAGTTTTCCATGATACATACATTTCCTCACATCCATTTGTTGTCAATATATTGAATTGTTTTATATATAAAATCCTTCATTTATTTAATCATCTTATATAATTGTTTTTCTCTAGTCCACCTGGCCACTTAAATATTAACAAATCATCGTCCCTGGCCGGAATCCAAACACTCGCAGTATAATTGCTTTGCTAATAAAACAAACATGCAAGTTGTGTATAAAAAGCCCACTCCCAAGAAAGCTGATTTTATTTAAAAAATCGGCAACTCATGCTAATTCATATAACCGCGATGAAAACATTAGAAAAAAGCCTCCTCTGATTATATTAGGTGACGTTTGGTAATTTATTACTCTCTGTTTTGTATTTGTGTTGTAATATTTCGGCGTAAAGCCATTAACATTTAATATTATTTCTTACACACATGCTATAGCCCAGAAAACAATATCATTCATTAATAAATGATGATGAAATTGTAAAATTTGAGACTAATATTATAATTATTACTTAAATATATACTCAAAAAAAATTAAATAAATAAGAAATACCACATTTTAAGAATAAGAACAGGATTATCGTTAAATGTGAAATTTAAAGATATGAATTCTTGGCGAAATTTTTTGCGTTGTGGCTGATGCTGCTGATACATTCCCCGAGATAAATACGGCACGTACATGCATACAACAGGATATAATTTGTTAAATTAACGAAAGCAAAATCCTGTTGAAAGAAAATTATTGTTGTTCGTTTTTTTGTTCTCCTCGTCTGCTCCTTCCTCTTCTTGGCTGGCACTTAGGTTGGCGTTTATCAGCACATTAAGAATTCCAGACTACGTTCATGTGATTATTATGGCAATATTTCCTTACAAAGAATGTAAAGAAGAAGAAAAAAACTTCAACGAAGAAGAAAGAAAATCTTGAAAAAAGAGCAAAAACTTCACTCCCGATTGAAAGCAAGGAAATACAGTTCACTTGAATCGGTGAGAAGGAGCGTGAGAGCTTTTTTGAATGATGGCTTATAAATGAATTTAAATTTTTATGAGGCAATGGAACAAAAAAACAACGAAAAAAACTTGAACAAAATTTTATTATATTCTTTCAACGATGAATTTAACGTCCATATATTATGTACATGCTGCGAAGAAAATCCCAACACATACACATGTTGCCACATGCGTAAAATGGTGATTGAAGAAAAAACTCATATTACATCATAATTCATATTGTTTGATGAAGATTATTTTCCATTAAAAACAGCATGCGGAACGGTTGCGTGGGAAAAACGATATTTTATAATTAAAGAGTTTAGAAGTGGATTTTGTTGTTGTTGTAATCTAATTTTATGTTAATAACATAAGTATGCATATATGTACGTAATAAGTTTTTAATTCACTTCACAGATTGCTTTCGTGTTTTTAAAAATTATGGTTATATTTTAAGATTTCATTTTTTAATTTAATGCTAATTAAGACGTAGGTGCCTGGGAGAAATCCAAGGAGAGAGTTTCTAAAAATTAATGAGAGCAGATATATTTTTTGAAAAGCATTATTTAAAAAATCCATGCCTATGGCCGTGCTACTTGATGAAAAATATTTTTTAAAAAATCCACGCCTATAGCTGTGCTACTTACTTAGCTGGCTCGTTACAGAACGGTTGTTCCATAAGCCGAGCTTAAAAAAGATTTCCAAGCGCGTCGGTCTTGTGCGAACATCCACCAATTTGGAAGACCACGTTCCAAGATGATGTTTTCTACTTGGTCTTTCCATCTAATTCGTGGCCTTCCCCTTCTACGGGAACCATCAATAGGCTCGTTATTATATGCCTTTTGAGCTGGGGCATTCTCATTCATCCGCACAACATGGCCTAGCCACCGTAGTCGCTGCAGCTCAATACGACTGACTCTGTCGATGTCCGCGTATAAATTGTAAAGCTCGTGGTTCATTCGCCGGAGATATTTCGGAGAATTTTTCTTTCAAACACCCCAAGAGCTGCCTCATCTGCTTGCGCAAGTACCCATGCTTCTGATCCATATAATAGCACGGGTAGTATCAGCGTATTGTAAAATGTGAGTTTGGTCTGGCGGAAGGAGCCTTGTTTCTAAACTGCTTACTTAGACCATAGTAGCATCTGTTGGCCATCACAATACATCTCCGAATTTCAAAACCGATGTCATTCTTTTTATTTATGGCGGTACCAAGGTATATAAAGTCTTTAACTACCTCGAAGCTGTAGTTCTCAAGTTCCACAGTTGGTCCGAGTCTACTGGACGTCTTGCGCGTTGATACCATCAGCTTGGTCTTCTCGCCGTTTACTGCAGACCCACTTTAGCAGATCCCTTCTCAATTCCTTCAAAGGTGGCTGTTACCGCTCGCAATGTTCGACCCATTATATCAATGTCATCGGCGTAGGCGAGTAACATATTTCGCTTAGTGCCAGAGTGTCAATTCTGTTCACATTTGCATCTCGTATGACCTTTTACAGCAGGATGTTACACAGGATACACGACGAACTGTCACCTTGTCTGAATCCTCCGATAGGTCCTTTCCTACTTTAACTGCTGACCTTGTGCCACTTAAAGTTATCCTGCATAGCCGTATTAGTTTTGCAGGAATGCCAAACGCAGACATGGCTTTAAAAACCTCTGAACGGATAGGACTGTCGAATGCGGCTTTTTAATCGACAAATAGGTGGTATGTGTCGATGTGTTTTTCGTGGTTTTTTTCCAGGATTTGGCGCAGAGTGAAAATCTGGTCATTGGTGGATTTGCCAGGTCTGAAGCCGCATTGGTATGGGCCGATGTCATTGACCATTGGCTTCAATCGTTCACACAGCACACTGGATAACACTTTATATGCGATGAGAAGGAGACTTATTTCTCTATAGTTGGCAAATATAGTCTTGTCTCCTTTTCTGTGCACGGGACACAGGCTTTGCTTTGTTGTTCTTGAGCCGATTAATTGGTTTTTTGACCTCATCTTGGGTAGGTGGTATACACTCTATACCATCATGTCTTATTGGTTCTGGGGTATCGTCTTCAACGCCACTATTTGATACTAGAAGCTTTTCAAAATGTTCCTTCCAGATCCTCAACACGCTATCTGTATCTGCCACCAGGTTGCCTTCTTCATCTCTACAGGAGGATGTGTCTGCACCAAAGCTTTCGGTTTGGTGTTTTACTTTTTGTTAAAATTTCCGGACTTCATTCTGACTCCTGTACATCTCGATTTGCTCACACTCACGTTTTTCTTGTTCTTTCTTCTTTTTTCTGAAAACACGTTTCTCCTTTTCTCCCGATAATTCTCCATCACGTTACGTGTTGCTACTGTCTGCAGGGTTGCCCTATACTTTGCGTTTTTCACATCAGTAGCATTACGATACTCCTGATCGTACCATGGGCTTCTTGGTGATGATTTTTGGTACCCAAGTGTTGCTTTTGCTACAGTTTGTAGGGAATGGGCAATTATTTGTCATTGTGCTTCTATATTATTATCGGGACAAGAAGTACTTTCTTCAAGCAAGTGTGTAAGTTGAGCGGAGTAGGCCTCGGCTACCTGTTGTGTTTGCAGCTTTTCGACGTCGAGTTTCCGTGTTGTGTTAGTTCGCACCTTTGCTGCTACATTAAGACGTTTGTGTACCTTGGCTGCTACAAGGTAATGGTCCTAATCGATATTTGCTCCTTGGATCGATCGGACGTTTAAAACACTGGATGAATGCCTTCCGTCTATCACAACATGATCAATTTGATTTCTCGTTACTTGATCAGGAGAGATCCGGGTGGCCTTGTGTATATCGAGATGCTTGAATCTGGTGCTGCTAACTCCCATGTTTTTTGCTACCGCGAAGTCAATCAACCTCATGCCGTTGTCGGATGTTTCTTCATGAAGGCTGGATTTTCCTACGGTGGGGCCAAAGATATTTCTCCTTCCGATTTTTGCATTAAAATCTCCTAGCAGAATTTTAATGTCATGTCCAGGGCAACGGTCATATGCTGTTTCTAGGCGCTCGTAAAATATGACTTTGGTCTGTTCATCTTTATTTTCGGTCGAAAGCATGGGCGCAAATGAGCCTGATGTAGATCTTCGCTTTTATACGGATTATGGCTCATCTACTGAAGTGAATCTGGAGACACAACGTGCGCACATTTTTTTCTTAGCTTTTTGATAGTAAGTTGGTTTCCCGAGAGTGGGCAACTAACCCGACGCCTCAACCCATTTTTTTGTAGTTCTTATGGGTGAACTAGCGGCACATATTAGCTCACTATTTCATCGGGTGATGAGGTGGCACCGCGGGGAGGTCAGTGTCCACAACTGAGATGAAAGAGGGACCAAGATAAGCATGGACTTCGCCATGTTAAAGCCAATCAGAGCCGTTGCTTGGTATCTATCATCCCCTAGGCCACCCTAGCTGGCTACTTGATGATAAATAATGTTTAAAAAATCCACGCCTATAGCTGTGCTACTTGATGAAAAATATTATTTAAAAATCCACGCCTGTAGTTATGATATTTTTGTTGAAAAATAAATATTTGTTGTGGTATTATACTGATTAGTAATATATGTGAGAGTATATAATTTCTTTGAAATTAACAACATGCCGACATTTTCAAAAGTATATAATTTTCTAGAAGAAAAAAGTTTACAAAAAATACCACCTTGCATAACATACTATACCTAAGTAATATTTGTTTTCAGTTAGCAAGTACAAAAGAAAAAAGATTCTCAAAATATTCAGTATGAGTTTTAAGAGACTTTCTGATGACTACTTGAAGACGAAGCTTTTGCATAATATTGTTGTCCAAAAGCAACATCAACTACAAAGCCCGAAATATACACCTAAAACTTTTTCTATTACAATCATTATTATTATTGTTGTTGTAAAAAATCTTTACAATGTATGCAAAATAAAAACATCAGCAATAAAAGCAACAAAATAAAAAAGAAACACATTATTACTCATACGCCATATTGTCTAAATTAGCTTCATACACGCACGTCATGCCAGCAACTAACATTCAACATACGACACCATGTTCTACTCCCCCTCCCAATCGGTTTGTTCCCAACTCTGACACAAGCAATTGTTGCTGTCGTTATTTTCTATTCTTTTTTTTTCTGTCTGCAACAACAGTAAACAAAACACTAATACTCATACAAACGCACACACACCCACTAACATCTCACATATGCATACACATTTAAATATTTACACATATTTGTACTTTTATAAATATTTATGGATAACAAAAAGAGCGAGAAAAAAGCCAACTACATACCCAATGCAATGGAAAACAACGTACAGCTAACATATGTGACACACACACATACATATTTATGTATCGTATACAGAGTCATGTTATGTGGTTTTCCGCCTTTGCTTTTAACTTGCTGTTTTATTGTAATTTTATGACTATGTTACACACACTCTAATATATGTGTGTACGTATATGAGAGAAAATAGGTGTTTCGTTGAAATTTATGTGTGAATGTATTATAATTGTTTATGTGTGTTTACTGTAATTATTTTTGGAAATATACGTATAGATTTTTTGTGTGTTAATATGCCTACATAAATCTTATACAAAAAACAGTATTTATTGATAATAAACATGTATATCTGTAAAGGAAATTTAATTAGCGGTATTAATAATGTATAATACATATTTTATTTATATATTATGATTTAATGAGAATCGTATAGATTGGCTAAATAACTTGAATTCTAGGGGAAGAAATCAAATGGTACAAATATCGCAAATAAACTTTCTTGATGACAATGTTTTATTTTATATTAAAATGTATACAAATTGTAAAACTAAAAAATAAGTCAAAAACCACTGCACCTCTAATAACGACTAAACAATATTAGAATATACAAAACCCATTGAATATTTTAGTATACCCGATAGATGGTTCAATTTGCTTCAACTTCTTTACAACATGTATTCTTGCAGAAGAGAAGTAAGAACATTTTATAATTTTTCAGACCGATCATCATGAAGACAAGTATGTTCATTCGATGCCCACAGTCAATTCCCGTGTAAATGTGGACTATAGAGCGCCAAATACGCTAAACAAATTCTCACGAAAAGGCCAGCAAACTATGGGCAACGAATCTATTTTTTTTGGCAAAAAATCCATTTCATGTAGGGAGGGAAAATCGTTATATATTTTAATTCTATTATCTATTATGATCTAAATAACCAGTTCCAAAATTTGTAAAACCTTTTCTTTTTTCCTCAACAATTTGTTGAAATACATATGTTTAGTGACAAAAAAATGTGGAATTGACAATAGATCAATAAAACGTTTAAATACCGATTTCTCGTATTTGAGGGCACCACCTAAAATCGTATGAACATGGTGAAAAAGTCGCATCCCGATAATTGGAGCCCGGTACAATATATTAAGGACGAAAAGGATACACAAGGAATCGAGATATAAGGGCGAAATCCTCATTTTATTTTACAGAAGAAATGTAATTTAAAACAAGTAAAAAAGCGTTAAGTTCGGCCGGGCCGAACTTTGGATACCATCCACCATAGATATACTGACAAGTACTTGAAATAAAAAGAAAATATAGGGAACATACCAAAAAGTGTACCTATACAGACATTTCTACAAAACGGTTATGGTCCTAAATATTGGTCCTAGACTCCATGTTTCTTTGGACCAAATTTGTTTCAAAAAATTTTGGTTTCATCCACACTTTACCCATCTTATTATTTCTAACGAAATTAGTGCAGCGAATTCGGTTGAAAAACACGCTGAAGAACCCCAAAATACCGAAATTTGGGGGTACCCTTATATGGGGGCTATCCGAAAAAATTGACCTATATTTATATTTTTTTTGTGGAGAGGTTTGGTACCTACTAAGAACTCAAAATACTAAATTACAGCCAATTCGGTGAAAAAATACGATAAAACCCCCACAATACTGAAAATTAGGACGTACCGTTATATGGGGGCTACCAGAAAAAGTGGACCTATATTTATAATTTTTTGTGGAGACATTTAGTACCCAATAAAAATTCAATGTACCAACTTTCAGCGTATTCGGTTGAAAAACGCGCTCAAGAACCCCAAAATACCGAAAAATGGGGGGTACTGTTATATGGGAGCTATGCCTAAACGTGGACCGATATATCCCATCTTCGAACTTGACCTGCCTGCAGACAAAAGATAAACCTAGGCAAAATTTCAGAACCCTCTTTCAATTCTTTCAGATGATAGCGTGATTACAACATACGGACGGACGGACAGACGGAAATGGCTAGATCGTCTTAGAATTTTACCCTGATCAAGAATATATGTACTTTATAGGGTCGGAAATGAATATTTCGATGAGTTACAAACGGAATGACAAAATTAATATACCCTCCATACAATGGTGGAGGGTATAACTAGTGAGCGGAGCAGTATAGTCGGACGGGGCCGACCATATGATACCCTACACAACTACCACGGAACTCTAACTTTCTGCGGTTATATATTCTGAAACTGGGCAATATTTTGTGATATTTGCACCCTCTTGATCGATTATAGGTCAACAGATCCACTTTCTAACCGTGGCATATTTTCCATTTTTTTTCTTGAAGTGAATTTTTACGCCATAAAATAAAAAGCTGGTCATTTACCCTCGGAAAATTGACCGATCATCATCTAAACAGCCGCACTAAGTATTTGGTCACATCCCCTTCACCCCGTAAAATATGCGATGTTCTGCATATAATAATTGCCTCAAGAGTGACTAGAAAATCTGACAAAATTAAAGTCTTCGGTACATTTCACCCCCTGAATGAAATCTCAACTTCACCGAAAACTAAAGGTGTCGTCCTTGACCAAAATCGGAACTTCCTTTACAATTTTAAAGCGATCAGCGCGACATTTCCGTCTTCTAATGGAGTAATAGTAATACTATGCACATAGTCACATTTACCTTATTATGCATAACTCCCATATCTGGGCACATGTGACAATATTGGTATCAATTTGAAGGTCAACCATTCCTCTAGGATATACTATCGGCTACTTGGGTCTATGTCCTTCAGGAGTAAATATATACGCTATAGAATACACATTTTGTAATTTTTCACACAAAAGTCAGGGTCCATTTGACCCGCTAAATATTGACCGATCTTTAACAAAACAGGTGTGCCTAGTCTTTGGCCCGAGCCCCTTCTCCATGCAAAAATTCGCGACCAGAAAAACCGACAAAAATTAAGTATCTGGCCCATTTCATCCCCTAAATATTAACCGATCTTTACCAAAAACAATCTTCATTGGCCAGAACCCATCCTACATGCAAAATTTCGTGAAGATTGGTCCATAACTATGGCCTGTATCGTGTTTACAAATTACAATGGACAGACGGACGGATGGACACACATGTCTAGATCGATTCAGCTAGTCGAGATATAACGATCGGTATACTTAATGGTGGTTCTAGGACCAATATTTCGCGGCGTTAGGACCAATATTTCGCGGGGCTGCACAAAGCTATAATACCCTGTATATACGTTCAATTGCTTCATGGTCACAGGCAAACAAAATTATCACGAACTTTGACCTATGACGGGGTTTTTCCTTCTGGGGTTTTCATGTACTCGCCAAGGTTTTTCATCTCCAATATATATATATATATATGTCTTTGTGAATATGTTTGTAACAGGCAAATGGAAACAAGATAGACACATTTGGTTCTTCCTTTGAGAATAGGCATAGATATACTTTTAAGTTTTTTTGCATGTCCGTCCGTCTGTCTGTCAATGTATTTTTGTGAGCAAAGTGCAGGTCGCATTTATGATCCGAATTGGATGAAAGTTGGCAGAGCTCATTTGTTTGGCCCAAGGACGAACCCAATTGAAATTGGGAAAAATCGGTTCAGATTTAGATATAGCTCCCATATATATTTTCGTCCGATTTCATATATCTTTCGATTGTCACGAAATTTGGCATAACTAGAGTAATATCTGCCAAGTTTCGTGAAAATCGGTCCAGATTTAGATATAGCTCCCATATATAGTTTCGTCCGATTTCATGTAAAGTCCTTATATATCTTTCGATTTGCACGAAATTTTGGCATAACGTACTGAATTGAGCCTAGAATGATGGCTGCCAAGTTTCGAGAAAATCGGTATAGGGTTAGATATAGCTCCCTTATATTATAGATTGTTTTTAAGTAATTGACGCACCAAGGAACCAATATATGACTGATAGGAGAAAGAGTACTGAAATTAGTATAACCTAACCGGTGACAAGTTTCGTTGAAATCGGTGCATATTTTGATATAGCATCCATATACAAGTAAATTGTGCATCAAACTCCTCATATTTGCTAGATTGACATCAAATTTTGCACAACGTACAAAATTGAGGCTGGGTTTTCTAGAAGTACAGACCTAGCCCAACGGATGACCTATTGATATTTGTTTGAAGTTGATTTACATACTTTTGTTCTATTGTAACAAACGAATGACATGTTTATGGATAGATCTAGGTCGTTTCACATTTAGATAAATATCACATATTTTATTTCATACAATTTCTTGATAATAGTCTTGTTTAATATACCCATAGTGGTGAAGGGATGGCCAATCGGGTCACTTTAACTTTATACTGGTTTTTTCTTTGGTTCATTAAGCCAAGTTTAAGAAGAATTGGTTATTTTTTCCTTTGACTATCTTTTTGTCATATATTGTATTTTTTTTACATTTACCAGAAATCTGTTTGTCATATTTACAATTATTTCGTCCAAAAATGGGACAAATAATGTAATTCTATACAAATACTCGAAGTTCGAACTCATTTCATTTGACTTCTACTTTTGCGTACCAACCCTTCTTGGCACTGAAATTTCTACTTCTTAGAAATAAATCCAAATTAAATCTTACAATTTTGTCCTATTTCTTCCAACGATCCTACTATCTCTTCTATAGATTCGTTGAATATTTCTACGCAATTATAGTACAGCCCTTTCTAATTTTCTAAAGAATGAACGAATTTCCAAAATTTTAGAAAATATTATTCGAATATCTCGAATCTACGAAGCAGCATTTAAATTTTATTTTAAAAGGTGAAAAGAACAATGAATATATAACCCAGAAGTGAATTTTGATTTAATAATGGTATGCACTCCATTATAATTGACTGACATGTTAGACGCGCCATCATATCTTGACCTCTCTCGAAAATGTTGGATCCAAAACCAAACTGATTACTGTGTTTATTATGACGGCCGAAAAATATTTTTCTGTTAATCCTTCTAATTCCACGTAGCAATGTAAACATTCTTTGCTTTACTTCACCATTCTTCATTCATTCTTTGCTACCCTTCAAGGCGATGGCCAATGGCCTCTTTAACTTTATACATTACTTCTTTCAATATATTTGAAACTTGGTTGTCCGTAACATGTTCTATACGTTTCAAACCTTCTTTCGTTCTTGATATAAAGCCATGAGTCCTCATCAACGCATCATTGTGATATTCCTTTTTTTCATGGGCAGTGATTGCCCTAAAAGCAATTAATCGTCTCAAAAACAATAAAGCAGCAGGAGACGAACTATTCAAGACTGATGGTCAGATGCTGATCAGAAGCATTCACCAGCTGATTAGCACAATTTGGCTAGAGGAATGCATGCCCAATGATTGGAACCACAGCATCCTGTTTGTGCTATATAAAAAAAGGAAATAAGAAATATATTTTCGCATATAAAGTGCTATCCAGTGTGCTGTGTGAACTATTTAATGGTCAATGACATTTTACACACACATTTGCGGCTTCAGACCTGGCAAATCCAACATGCCAGATTTTTATGCGCCAAATCCTGGAATTTTTTCATAAACTATTTTGACACATGCATTTTGTCGACTATAAAGCCGCATTCTATGTCTTTGCAGAGGTTTTTAAGGCCATGTCTACGTTCGGCATTCATGCAAAATTAATACGGCTATGCAGGATATCTTTAAATGGCACAAGGTCAGCAGTTAAAGTCGGAAAGGACCTATCGGAGCCCTTCAATCCCGAACAAGGATTTAGGCAAGGTGACAGTTTGTCGTGTGATCTTTTTAGCATCCTGCTGGAAAAGGTCATACGAGACGCAAAGGTAAACAGAAATGACACTCTGTACACCAAACAGGATATGTTACTCGCATACGCCGATGACATCGATACAATGGGTCGAACATTGCGAGCGGTAATAGCCACGTTTTAACAAATTGAGAAGGAGTCTGCCAAATTGGGTCTGACAGTAAACGGCAAGAAGACCAAGCTGATGGTATCAAAGCACAAGACGTCCAGTAGACTCGGACCAACTGTGGAACTTAAGAACTTTGCTACCTCCATAAATAGAACGAATAACATCAGTTTTGAAATTCGGAGAAGGATTGTGATGGTCAACAGACTTAACTCACACTTTCCAGACGCTGATACTACCCGTGCTGTTATATGGATCTGAAGCATGGGTACTTGCGCAAGCAGATGTGGCAGCTCTTGGGGTATTTGAACCTGAACATTTGACTTGGTTTATTTGTTTGACAATTTTCTTAATGATTTGTGTCTGCCGTCAACATTTGGAATGACAAATTACAACAATTTGAAAAAAACTCCAAAATACCGAAAACGGGCGTAACCTTTATGTGGGAGCATTTAATTATTAAAAGTCCTCTATCACTGATCAAATATTACCTTCTTATGAACAACTTATCTACATACAAGGATATTTTATCATTTTTTATAAAATAAATCCCTCTTAAAGATATTACATATCCACTTATAAACCATATTGTCCTACTTTATTAGCAATAATTAACTATACATTGTATATGACTTTTTATATTACCCTCGTATCAATATAACACAAATAAAGTGCAATAATTTGTAAACACACACTCGCACACATACACACACAAGCCAATGGTAATTTTAATACTTTTATATTTGTGATTGCAAATTGCATTTCTGTATGTGTTTGAATTTTATTATTATTTTGCTTTGCTCCATTTCTCTCGTGCAACTTTTCATTAGGAATGAGGTCAATTTGTTTTTTATATTCGAACGAACGTACGAACCGGTGAATGAAGGAATGTATGTATAATTTATAATAACGCG